>NW_005842483.1:672844-683497 GCF_000455745.1 Alligator sinensis
GCCCCCCCCCTGCCCCACCCTGCATGAGGGGCCCTGCACGAGGCCCCTCAACCCCCCTCTGCTCCCCCCCGCATGGCTGCCCTGCCTGCTGGGGCTCCAGCCCTTTAAGAAAAAAAAAAGTGGAAAAAAGCCCCAGGACTCACCACTCCTGGTGCAGCCTTGGGGCTCTGGGGGCTTGTGCAGAGCCCCCCACATGGGGGGGGGGCAGTGAGGATCGCTCCCCGCCAGCAGCAGTGGTGAGTCCTGGAGTTTCTTCAGGTTTCTTTTTTTCTTAAAGGGCCAGAGCTGGCCTGTGCAGGACACCCATGAGGGGCCTGGGGGAGGAGTTTGGGGGCTCATGCAGAGCCCCCCCATGCAGTGTGGGGCAGTGGGGGCCGGCAGGGATTGCCCCCTACCTGGCAGCACCTGCTGAGCTGGGCCTTTTTTTTCCCCAAGTGCTGGGAGCTGGGGCGGGTGGGGCAGCCATTGTTGGGCTGGGAGAGGGGCAGGGGATGGGCCTGGCCTGGGTGATTCAGAGCTTTGACTGCTGCTGAATTTCCGAATCAGATTCAGCCAAATTGAATCAGGACAGTGATTCGAATCACCAAATTGAATCATTTGGCCAATTTGGGGGACAGTGATTCCAATCAGCGATTTGAATCACTGTCCCCCAAACTGGCCGAATCCGAAGCAAATACTAGCTGCTTCGCACAGGCCTAGTTAGTGTTTCATTTGTAAGAAAGGCATGAGGAGGAATTTGGGGGGAGGAAAGGATAACCAGTCTGGTTCCCCTTGGTTACACTGGAGGACCTCTGGAAACCTCAATGGGTGCATCTACATGAGATGCTTACTATGGAGCTGCCTAAACAGCTCCGCAGTAAAATGTCACCATCTACACGAGCAGTGCTGGGCTAAAGTATCTGCTGTAGGATAGTAGTTATTTGCTGTACTGCAATGCAGGTGTAGGCAGTGACTAGGGCTGGCCGCCAGCTTGTCCCTCACTGTCAGACCCTCATGCCCCAGGCAGCCCCTCCACAATGTGTTGAGCTGGCATGAAGCAGCTCTAGGCTAGGAGGCTGACTCCTGGGGTCCCCTGCCAGCCAGGGCTGCTCTTCCCCAACACAATGTGCTGTGGTCCCAGGCACATATGTAAATGCTGCACCCAGGAGCAATAAGCTCTGGTACAAACTGTGCTGGTATTTATTCCTACATGCTCCTCACCCAGTGAGGATTTCGTTAATACAAACTGTTTTTATCCAAACTGTTAATCAGGCATTGCAGTTAAATCCTGCTTTTGCTAAATCAATTTAACTAAAACTCACTTCCCACTCCCATCAGCTCAATTACTTGCTGGGTACTTGATAAATCATTTTACTATTTACCCAATCCCTTCAGGGCTGCGGGGGGGAGGGGGGGGGGTGGGGGCATGGCCAGCTTCTCCCTCCCCCTCCCTGGCCCCTCCACCACAGGACACTCTGATTAGACCAGCAGGGAAATATAACAGTGCTTATCACCCCTGATTCAGTGTTTATCACCCCATTAAGAAAACAACAGAGGGACATTACCAGCTACCTGTTGATTCTGCCTTTGCCCTCAGCCACAGCACTGTAGCCAGGATGTGGTCTGCTAGCTAATACACAAACACCTCTTCACAAGGCAGTGGGGAGGGGGGAATTCCTGCTTAGCAGGGAGTCATTAGGGAAAGTGGGGGAGCAGCCTGCAGTCCCTGCCCAAGCTGCAGCCAGGGAGCAGAAGGGAGGGGCTAGCCCTGCTGTGGAGCAGAGAGCCCCACCTAGCCCAGAGAGCATGCCAGGATGCTGGGGGTGACTGATTTAAAATAAACCAGCAAGGAGTCTGGGACAGACATTGCATAAACCGATTTGACCCAAATCAATTAAGTCTGATACTACATTCAACCAGGTGTATCTCAAACTGGTTTCAGCCATTTTCAAACTGCTTTATGTGCACTGAACATCTGTTCTGTAACAGGTTTAAACCAGTTTCTGATCACTTAAACCATTTTATGTGTAATGTCTGTCCCTAGCCACAGAGGCAGGCATTTCCCAAAGGGCATAGAGTACTGAAGAGTCATGAGTCTTTGTAAAAGGCAACACATCATGTAGTCCTTGGTCCCTCAGGCACTTTTGAAAGCCTCTTTCTTTCAAACACTATAGGCATTGATTCCCCTGTCATTCATATCAGTCAAATCCTGAAGTCCTTCCTTAATAATGAACCATTCCCTGTACCCCTACTCTGTACCATGGAAAAAAATACCTGGCAGATGTCTGCAGGAGGAAATACCAAACATGAAATCTTTTGCCAGATCAGTCTCTCAGGGGGCACGTGCTCCTTATCCCCAGAATGAACTAAATGGTTCTGTTCTCAAGCTCCAGAGGATCAGTGTATTGGGTGGCTGCCTAACCCCTCAAGCATCCTAACAAGGTAGCTTTACCAGTGAATCCTTACACTCTTGCTATTATGTGTATTACAGCGGCCTGTGACCGTCTTAGCCAAGAGGGGGCTCCCAGTGCACTAGACAGAGGACATAAGCCTAATATGAGATACCTCATCATCTAAAGGCACAAGGGATGCATATACTTTACCCATTTTACAGATGAACAACTGAAGCATAGTCTAATAAAACAACTTTCAGGGGGCAAAATTTGTGACATGGTGCTGTATTTATAATACCTTTGAAATAGTTAGAAAACAGGCATGATTGGGGCTTCCCTTATTATATAGTTTGTAATTTATGGTCCTGATCAGGACACTACCCCGTACGAATCTAGGACCCAGTTGTTCACACTCAGCAGAGTGCCATTTCAAGATATCCTCAAGGACATAGACCCCAAAATTTGGGACTGTCCCAGAAAATCTGGGGGTGGTCAGTCAAATCATATAAATGTAGGGCGGCAAGGGACCTAAGGAAGTCATCTAGTCCATCCCCCTGCTTGAAGCAGGTCATCCCCACCTAAACTATCTTATGCAAGCGTCTTTCTAACTTGTTCTTCCATTCAGGAGCAACCATCATGCACAAGTACCAGGCATAATAACCCAAAACACCAAAAACACCCTTTAAACTTGCCACAGGTAAAGTAAGGGGATGAGGGCACTATTGAAGTCCTTCCACTGCAAGGACAGGCAGTAGTTTGTTCATATACACTTTAGCATAGACAGAACAAATCCCAGATCGCCAAAAGTATCTAAGTGCCTAACTCCCATTGACATCAATGGGGTTTAGACTCCTAAAAAGTCGCTACCCTCTTGAGAGCCTGAGCTTAAGTGATTTGTCTACAATCCATCTGTGGAGAAGCCAGAAATTAATCCTAGATCTCCTGAGGGCCATTCTAGTGCTTAGCCTATCTTTTCTCTCTCCAATATAGTTCACTCATCGAGAAGCTGGGGTCTATAGTTCAGTTTCCACTGCATTATTTTCCCTTTAAATGATATTATAGCACAGATCTCTCTCCTCATAAGTATGCAGAAGATCCATGGATCCCAACAGAGCTTGTTTTGTGTAAGCTCTGAATTCTGAACTCACTCACCATTGTTTTTTGTGAGTCGGTCGATCTCAAGAGCAACTCCTCACAGCTACTTTTGGGCCTTCAAAAGCTTCATTATCGCTAGATAAAAGTATCCTTGAGTATTACATCTGGCAAAGCACTGCTTATCCTCAAAGATCCATTTTTCTTTTTAGTTTATCCCACAGGGTCTTGGCACTTTTCAAGTCTCAGCAGAGTGCATTACAAGCGATGGCTTTGCCCTTGGAATTCTAAAAGCTGCACTTCTAATCTCAGATGCAAAGGCATTCGCATCACGGCATAGGTTCAAAAAAAATTGTCACTAAGTAAAATACACAGTGATGCATATCGTGAATCCGGTATTAGACTCCATCACTCAGTGAATGAATGTTCTGTTACTGAATGGCAACAAAATGTGTGCTTGCTATTCTGTCAGGAGGAAAGGAGAGAAGTGAGCATATACAAATGTATTAAGTGACAAAGCTGGCCCACATTAACCACAATATCTGAGTGTCAGGTTTTGATCTCAGTTACACAAGTGGAAATTCTGAGTAATTTGGTTCAGGAGATTTACACTGGATTTGCACTACTGCCGGCGAGATCAGAACCTGGCTCTCTGCTTTCAGATATGAGCTCACTTCGTCTGCCTGTAAGATCTGATTCAACAACACTTCCCATTCATTTATAGATTCACAGAATCATAGATTCATAGACACTAGGGCTGGAAGGGATCTCGGAAGATGGTCTTTGCATCAGGCTTCAGGTAAAAAGGTTGAATACTTCAGCCAAATTCTTATCTGACTTAGCATTTGACCAAATGCTGAGTAACTTTTCCAAGTAGCTCTGGATTTCATTTCTTCAGCCAAATTCTTATCTGACTTAGCATTTGCTCAAATGCTAAGTAACTCTACCAAGTAGCTCTGGATTTCATTTAGCATAACAGAATCTGGACCTCTTTTAAAACAAAGTTAAACTAGAGATGGCAAATTATTTTTTTGTGCTGTTTAAGTTTGTCTGATATTCAAGAGGAGGAAAGCTAACGTTTCTCTATGATCACAGTTAGGTTAGATATGCCTAAGTGACTCATAACTTTCTTTAAAGTTATCTATTCAGATAAAGGGGGATGTGGAATACACAGCACAAATATTGCAGCATAGCAGCCTCCCAACACAAAAGCAAAACCTGCAGAATAGATCACCACTTATCTCTACACTCATAGACTTTCCTTGAAAGTTTTCAAACACCTCTCAGAGCTGCATACACATTCTCCCTTATCTGTTGAACCAATCTAGGAGTCTTTCCAAAACGGCCAAACTAATTGAACTTTGTTTCTCTATTCTGGAACCCAGTGAATTTGCCTCATTTCTCCCTTTCCTATTTTAGGTTGTGCAAGCAGAAGTTGTAGTTTGACTATAAAATAATTTAGAAGCACAAAGCCCTTAACCAAGCAAACAATTAGAGCAAAGGAGTGAAAACTTTTACATAGCCTGGATTAGCTTTAGGCATGGGTTACATTCAACACCGTGAAGTTTTGTTCTCTATCCAGGGACAACTAAAGCAAGGGCCATTTGGCGCACTTGGCACACTTTGGCACACTTGGCCATTTGGCGCACTTCTATACCACTTTTGTGTAACTCCTGAGAATATGGCCAAGCAGAACACATCCAACTTACTGGCTCCTTCTTTACACATGCCAGACACAGCGGTGAAGCCATGAAGCTTCCCTGAGTGTGACAGTTTCCCCACTGGCAGTAAAAAGCTTCAAAAACAGCAGTAGGAAGTGGCCCCATAGGCTGAGTACAGACATGCAAAACCCCTGAGGCAAAATTGCTCAAACCTGTGGGTGGCTGCTGCTTGCCACCCTGCTGCCGACATCACTGGCGGCATCTGCAAGCAGTTCGCAATTGCTGCTGGTTGCCATTGACACTGCCAACGGCGCCACCAGGGGCACTCACCATTCATGGAGTGAGGAGGGACAGACACACAGCCTACATTGGCCAAGCCAGCAGGTAAGGGGCAATTCTGCATGTTTCCCATGGGCTCTTAGGGCTGCCAAGCAGAGTCAAGCAGCCTCATGGCAGCTGGCATGATACCCCAGCTACAGGGCTACACAGAGCGTGGCCTGATTGCAGGAATTGTGCCGGGCACCTGCTGCAGGGCACCTGCTATTCCCCAGAGTGCTGAGGGGCCTGATCCTTCCTTTGCTGAGTGCCATCCCCCTGCCCCACACCTAGAGACATTGTGTAAAGATAGGAAATTCCTGAGCTACACACAATCCCTTTGCCCCTGCCTTCCCTCCCCCCACCTGTGGCTGATAGCTCAGAGCAGCCAAGCTCAGCAGAGTTTCAGCATGGCTCCATGTGAAGAGGGAGGGAAGGAGGCACAAAGCATTCTGGGATGCAAGAGACTGCGAGGCAGCTTGAGCTTCTAGGACAGAAGTTCAATAGACTGGTTTAATCTAAAGCAGTTAAGTCTGATACTACATCCATCCAAGTCTATCTTAAACTGGTTTTGGCCATTTTGAAACCAGTCTATGTGCACTGAACTTCTGCTCTGTTACAGATTAAAACCAGCTGCTGATTATTTACACTAGTTTATGTGTAATTTCTCTCCCAAGCCATAATAAGGTTATGCCAAGGTATGTGCAGAGTAGCAGTGGGTAGACAGAGCTGTCTTTCATAACAGTACTCAAGAACACTTGGGGCACATGCATTTCCTTGATTGACCGCTGGTTGGGTCACACTGCTGAAATTTGTGAACCAAATGTTACCTAAAACAGTACTATAATATCCTTGTCTGAAAACAACCTGAAGCAGCAGCTCAGAAACACATGAGCTGTTCTGTATTCATTTCAAGTGGTTGACAGGTCTCAAGTTGTATGAAGACAATTTAAGCGTCAAAAATATTAACTATGCTTTGATCTGTCATCTCAAATACAGAACAAGAGGTGGCTACAGTCCTATAACATTTCAACCACTTACTGTGCCAGCTAAGTAATAGGTTTCTGGATGGAGCTTGGGAGAATTTCAACACTTTTGTCCACGAGTTTGACCCTTGACTATAAATGAGTCTCGATTGGTCAAACAATGTTATTTTGTTGACTTATTTTCATTTCCTGAGGATATGAAAGGATTTACATCTTCAGGTTTTACAGTGAATAATTTATATGTGTATGTAGTACCATCTTGGGAGCCTGACCCATATCTGGGACTCCTATGTGTACAGGCACAAATGAAAAAGCTGGTCCCTGCCCTAAAGAGCATACAAGCTAGAACAGATGTACTGCTGGGCCAAAATTTTCAAGTCAACAATGATTCTGAGTACTGCAATTTATGAGCACCCAACCTGAAAGATGGCTTACAGGACATACAAGGAAAGGTTGGAAAAACTGGGACTATAATGTGAAGTAGAGAAGACTAAGGGGAGATTTGGCTTATAGAAGGGGGGGATTTGGCAAATAAAAAATGGCTTATTTTCAAAAGGAAGTTGATCAACTACTCTCTGAGTCCATAGCGGACAGGACAAAAACATAAGGACAAAATAAGGGGAAGGGCATGGGGCTAATTTGTGGCACTTCTGCCAAAAGGCTTGCCCCCCACAATGGAACAGGTGACCTGCTAAGGAATCTTCTATTTTTCTATTAAACACCATAATCTGATTTTAAGAAAAATTATTCCCTACCTTCTGAAAAAAAGGCCCTTTGGAAGTGAGATTGGACAAGGCCCTTTGGGTGTGACTGGACACCCAAAAATAAGTCACCCCAAATCACTAACCAGTCTTAAAAACCTAAGATATTCAAGTCAGTTTCTTCCAAAATAACAAAGCTATCTACTTAAAAAGAAATATAAGGGACTCTGGCCCAGAATAGTCAGGGTGATTTATAGCATCACAAACTTCCCAGTCATCTCACCAGGTCTCTTCATAGACCGCATTGTCTGTGTTTATGAAATACTGTTCTGAAATGTTGCCTTTTTTCCTTTGTGAAGCCAGATAAGCTCTGAACAGCAACACACTGATATAAAGATGAGAAGCACTGTAATGCAAGTAATCTCCAAATAGCAGTGCTTCACCTTTTACAGGAAGCGCATTAAGCCAACCATGCTACAAGTTACTCTATTACAGTTCTTCTCTTAGTAAGACAAGATTCATGAAACCTGTTTGGGTGGCTGCCCTCAGTCAAGAGGTTGGAGGGTAGCACAATACAGCATAGCAAAACAGATGGGTTTATGTGGTACTGAAAACTTATAAGTCTAGTCCATATTATAGCCTCACAAAACCTGGTCCTTGATGTGTTGGCATTAAGATAAAGCAGTAAGGAAGATGATTCAAAAGCCTTCCCCCATTGATTTAGTGGGCTTTGGCTGAGGCCCCAAAGTGCATGGGAAGTGGGAGAAAAGGTTCTATAATCCTGGCTTCTTCCCTGGGTTATGAGAGTTGTGCAATAACACATCATCCTTTGCATCCTTGTTTAGTAAAGCACACTAAGATCCTCGAGCCAGAGTTCCAGTGAAAGCGCAGCTCTCCAGTAATTACAGGATCTGGTTCAGCATCACCACAGGGAGACCATGAACAGCCATCGAGGAGGTAGGCAAAGCACAGAGAGATCCTCAAGAAATTGTTTAACTAAAAGTGTAGTCTTATAATTAGGCTGGAATCAGCACATTCAATCAACAAGCTAGAAAATCACTCCTTGATAACTTCAGGATGCAAACCCCAATACAAGTCCCTGCCTGGGAGACATGACCAACGCTGTACTTATAAGCAGAGTGATTTCTGTTGCATCCTGACATAAAGAAGGTGGGGGGGAATGCTTCAGCTGAGCAAGCAGATGCCCAAGCTGAAAAAAAATAGAGCAGGGAAGTCAAATAACTCCTAAGCGTGGCAATCTCTTGGCAGATATAATGAAGAACAGAGGCACAATCAATGCAACGGAGATAAATAAAGCAGAGCACAAGCTGAACTCCATGATTAATTGAGTGATAACCAACATCTGAACATTTCTAACTAGGCACAAGGCCCATTGCAGTAACTCAACTAATGATCCAAATTCTGCTCTCATCTACTTCTCTGCTCCCTATTAATATCAGTGGAATCCCGATGGACTGGCTGCAGTGCAGAATAAGGAACACGGCCCCAACAGATTTTGTTATGGCTTAGACTTAAGAGATCATTTTCTGTGTTGTAGTTAAATTTCAGAGAAAATAATCCAGGCTGGTTCTATTTAAATGAAATAGTTTATTGCAAGACTTTCCTAATTACCAGCTTTAGGGGTGGGCACCATGGTCAGGGGGGTGCGAAACACACCGCCACTCAACCTCACCCCAGCTGATCCTCACCCCAGGCAGGAGGAATAGTGTCCAGCCCAGCCACTGCCTCCCCACCCCCATGGGGTGACCTCATGCACCCCCAGTTCAGCCATGTGGGGCAGCACCTGGGCAGTCCCAGCCCCACGCCAGGTTCAGGCAGCAGCAGGACATGTCCCTGCCCTGCCACATCAGCCTTCTGGGTGCAGCTCACCCTGGCAGCCCACCAGGGTGGGGGCGGTAATGTAAGACGGGGGGTACCATTTCCTGAGGCTTGGGAGTTGGTGTCCCTGAGGTGCTCGTGTCCCTGAGGCCATTACTCAGGAACAGCCAGGCCTGGCAGGTTGGGTAGGGTGGTGCCTGCTCCATTCCTGCACCCCTGCCTGCCCACCTCTGCCTCCAGCAGCACTGCTGAGGTGCAGGGGGGTGGCGCTGAGGGGGTGCCAAAATATGTTTGCCCAGGGCACCATTTTCCTGAAGGCTCATTCTGCCCAGAGAACCTGGTCCCCTTGCATTAGGGTATTATAGAAACACCCAGACAGAGATTGACCCTGCCCTGAGCAGCATATTGTCTAAGGATGTGGACAGAGGACACAGCTACTATGCAGCAATTTACTCTGGATTCTACTTCATAGTAAGGAGCAGACATATGACCACCTCTCCCTTGCAATAGGTACTATTAAAAACCCTGGCCAGTTCATATTGGGCAATTGCTACCCCAGGATGAAGTTCACTAGGGGAGTGAACACACAACATATCTACATAGTAACTTTACTACAAGGCGAAATTTATTGCACATTTTTAAGGGGGTAAATCAACTCTACATTTGAGCAATTGACTGAACACTAGGGCTGTACATCTGGAAAAGAGAGACTAATTGTTTAGGAAAATTCACACAGAATAAGCTTGGGGCAGAGCCAGAAGGTGAATCATGATCTCTTGGGTCTCAGTCCAGTGTCCTGGCTAAAGGTCACCCTTCTTCCAAACCATTTCTTCTCATGTTCAACAGAAGAACATTATTTAAAAAAATTGAGACCAAACTACTCTGGGCAACGCTTTAAAAAATGCCCAGTACCAATCCCAGACATCAGCATTGACCATGCATTGACCAGTATTGAACAGAGACCAAATTCCAGTCATACGTGCTTGTGGGGATAGAGTAAAAAACAGTGCAGATGATTCAGAGTTCACATGTTCTCCACCACTACAGAAATCAGGCATCATTGCTCAAGTGCTTCCTGAAGAAGGATGAAGTGCCTGAAACATCCCCAATATAGGTTAATTGAAGTCCATGGGATGACACCAAGGACAAATGTAGCCTGTTGTGATTTTCCTGTTCTCATATATGTATTACTGTTCCTTGCATTCATGAAAGGGTGCTTGGTTTTGCCTCATTCTTGTAGTTTCCCAGCTGTCCTAAATCTAGATTTTCCCACTTCCTGTAATAGCAATTTAGTTTTCTGAAGATGAATTTTCAGCCTGGATTCCACTCCCCCACTCACTGCATTTTTGTAGGCATGAAAAATTGCAGGCACAGTTTAGGTTACGAAGGCTGCGTACAGGCATTCAAAAAGCCTAAGACTAAATTGATTCAATCTTTGCAGGTCAGTCTAACGTGTTTAGATTGAACTGATTTGCAAGTGAGTAGACATTCACTTTTGATTCCGGAAATACAAGCACATGCCTGCAATGGCTCAGGGTAGAAGCCAGGGGGGCACTAAAGCAGGTCCACAACTGGAGGGAAACTGAGTGGGGTAGGGGGGGCATGGCCAGGCAACAGCAGGCCTAAGTATGATTGGGGAAGTGTTGGACCCTTCCTCTCAGTCTACCAGCATCTACCCATGCTCCCA
>NW_005842483.1:683561-683761 GCF_000455745.1 Alligator sinensis
GGGGGGGGGCGGAGGGGCAGGGGGGGGCGCTGCATGTCAAGTAAAGGTCTAAGTCTCACAGCATGCTGTAATTTCTGTCTAGAAGACTTTGCAAGGTGCTACCCAAAGGACCAAGATCTGAGTTTATCCTTGGAACTGGGAGCTCCTGGTACCATTTCATTAATCACTCCCATTTATACACCCCACTCATTTAAGTCACT
>NW_005842483.1:683776-692081 GCF_000455745.1 Alligator sinensis
TGCTGAACCACACACAAGATTCAGTGTTCCTCTTTCCCCACAATGGTAACCTCCTATACTCTGGAGAACTTCATTAAGACAGTGAGTTATTTGTACTTTGGAAGCATCTGGCAGCCCCAAGATCAGAACCCTTTGTGCTAGGTGCTATACAGACACATAGGCTAGGGATAGAATTACCCACAGATGGGTATAAATGATCAGAAACTGGTCCAAATCTGTAACACAACAGAAGTTCAGTACACATAGACTGCTTTCAAAATGTCTGAAACCAGTTTAAGATAAACCTGGATGGATGTAATATCAGACTTAGCTGATTTAGGTTAAATCAGTTTATTGAACATCTGTCCCAGATCCCCTCCAGATTTAAGTTAACTCAGTCCCCCAGCATCCCAAGATACTTTGCACCTTCCCTGCAACACCCTCCCTCACCTTCCTCACATATTGAGTAGACTCTCCTTGATTCGAGCTATCTGCTCCTGCCAAGCAAGGAGGCATGGTCTAGTGCTCCCTGGCTCCTAGCCTGGGCCACTGCAAGCATATGGCTGTATTTTCAGAATCAAAAGTGAATGCCTGTTTACTTGCTTATCAATTCAATCTATACAGCTTAGACTAACTGGAAAAGATTGAATCGATTCAGCCTCGAGCTATTTGACTGTCTGCATTTAGCCATAGTAAAAGGCACAGACGATCCCAGCAGGGTGCAGGGCCCAGGGCAAAGCAGCCTGCACAGGGCCTCCCACCCCATCCCACAGCACACTTATGTTGGGGAGTGAAAGCCCTGGCACACTGGATGTGGCAGGATGGGTGGTGGCTGGAACTTCCAGCCAGAAGAGGCAAAGAGCCGTCCAACCCACCAGGTGGGCAGGTGAGCTAAACTGCAGCCGCAACCTCTCCACCCGGCTCTGCAGGTGCCCTGATTCACACCCCCACCCCCCCAGGGACAGCCCTGGTAAGAGGGAGAGTCCTTGGGTTAAAGAGATAACACTACATAGACAAAATATGGGTAAAACGTAGCATTCTCATCCTCATTTTATACATGGGAAACTGAGGTACAGAGAAAGTATAGCTATATTTTCAAAATAGGAGTCAGCACCTGTGACTGGGACTTGATCACAAAAAACAAAACAAACGAACAAAAAACCCCACTTTCCTCCTATTTAACTGCATGGTGAGATTTTCAAGGGCTCCAACCCCCTGGGTGCTGAGTTCTTTCACAGTTGTTGGTTGTAGCCGTGTTGGTCTAAAGATATAGGCAGGCAACGTTCTTTGGGCAGATATCTTTTATTAGACCAACTAAATAATTGGGAAAAAAGTTCTTTGCAAGCTTTGGGGCACAAACACCCTTCATCAGTCATAGGAAGACTCTGCTGGTGTTGTGTGTTCTCCAAGGTAGAAAAGAAGCTAACAGATTTAAGTTAACTCAGTCCCCCAGCATCCCAAGATACTTTGCACCTTCCCTGCAACACCCTCCCTCACCTTCCTCACATATTGAGTAGACTCTCCTTGATTCGAGCTATCTGCTCCTGCCAAGCAAGGAGGCATGGTCTAGTGCTCCCTGGCTCCTAGCCTGGGCCACTGCAAGCATATGGCTGTATTTTCAGAATCAAAAGTGAATGCCTGTTTACTTGCTTATCAATTCAATCTATACAGCTTAGACTAACTGGAAAAGATTGAATCGATTCAGCCTCGAGCTATTTGACTGTCTGCATTTAGCCATAGTAAAAGGCACAGACGATCCCAGCAGGGTGCAGGGCCCAGGGCAAAGCAGCCTGCACAGGGCCTCCCACCCCATCCCACAGCACACTTATGTTGGGGAGTGAAAGCCCTGGCACACTGGATGTGGCAGGATGGGTGGTGGCTGGAACTTCCAGCCAGAAGAGGCAAAGAGCCGTCCAACCCACCAGGTGGGCAGGTGAGCTAAACTGCAGCCGCAACCTCTCCACCCGGCTCTGCAGGTGCCCTGATTCACACCCCCACCCCCCCAGGGACAGCCCTGGTAAGAGGGAGAGTCCTTGGGTTAAAGAGATAACACTACATAGACAAAATATGGGTAAAACGTAGCATTCTCATCCTCATTTTATACATGGGAAACTGAGGTACAGAGAAAGTATAGCTATATTTTCAAAATAGGAGTCAGCACCTGTGACTGGGACTTGATCACAAAAAACAAAACAAACGAACAAAAAACCCCACTTTCCTCCTATTTAACTGCATGGTGAGATTTTCAAGGGCTCCAACCCCCTGGGTGCTGAGTTCTTTCACAGTTGTTGGTTGTAGCCGTGTTGGTCTAAAGATATAGGCAGGCAACGTTCTTTGGGCAGATATCTTTTATTAGACCAACTAAATAATTGGGAAAAAAGTTCTTTGCAAGCTTTGGGGCACAAACACCCTTCATCAGTCATAGGAAGACTCTGCTGGTGTTGTGTGTTCTCCAAGGTAGAAAAGAAGCTAATTTCAGAAACACTTCCTCGTTTACCGGTGCTGAACCACTTAATTTGTGACTCTCCATGACTTGCCCAGGGTCACGCTGGAAATCTATGACAAAACCAAAATAGAACCTCAAACTTTTGAGTCTCTTGTCACAAAGCTATCCTTCTTTACACTGACATAGATACGAGGGAAATTACAGGAAAGGGTTTATTTCACTGCCAAACACATGGCAGTAACTCCTTGTCACAATCATTTGTAATACAGATTTTGATGCTATCTATATTAACTCAGCCACCTCTTTATGATGCGTGCTGACATTCTGCAAAGACACCAGATCACATTGCTGAGCCAGTTGTCAACAAATGTACAGATAAAATACAAATACAAAGCCTCTATAGCAGCTTGTCATGGAAAGTGAATGCTAAAACACCATGCAGCTAAAACCAATAGATTGGCAGGATTGATCAGAAGGATTGTTTATCTTTATAGCACTTTGGCTTCTGTTTTCTTAATCCTGTTTGTGTATGTTTCTACTGTGGTCTTACAAAAATAAAACTAATAGCAAAAGGTGGAAAACCAAAAAAGGAGTAGGATGACTGTGATGATTTATATGAATAACTATAATAATGAATAAGCACCAAATTATGAGACTGTGATGATAATATAATTCTTAATAGCTACATATTCAATAATATGGAGCCTGAGGAAGGAAGATTAATTGATTTCCTAGGAAATTATTCATTAAGATTCATAACAAGGAGAAAATAGCACCTGCCCTGGGATCTGAATGCTTTTACCATGATGTTTCAAAATGCAACTACAAAAGTTACCTTTTCATAAACCCACTAAAGACCAGACGGATTAGATTAGCCATTTATCTCACTGCTATATTGTCCTTTCCTCTCCCACCTCTTTGCCCTATTCTCACCTGCTAGCTTCTATCTTGCGATTAGATTGAAAATGCTTTGCGGGGACTGTCATTTTATTCTATGCAAGTACAGAATTTACCATGAAGTCATCTTAGTCCCTGATGGTCAAGCATCTCTAAGAGCTATCATAATATTAAAGTATAAAGCTTTATTATGCTATGATACCTGTATGACTATGATTCTGGATTTATCTCATCCTCCAGAACAACTTAGAGTATTTTCCAGGCTTTTCTAACCTGACCCAACTAGTAAAAACTATTAAGGACCTATTCACTTTCTGGCAGTCAACAGATTACAGCAATAATCCATCCATGCTCACTTCCCCTGGCCACATCCCTGAAATGCTGGGGGAATCTTCAGATAACTGATGAAGTCAGCTCCACTGCCCCTTTAGTTTTACATCTATCCCAGTAAACTGATTTTTAGAAAGGTTTCATATGTGGTAAAAACATATCCAAAGAGACAGGAGACAAACTGAACTGTGAGACTAGAAAGGTCAGGAACAGAGAGGTATTGGGAGTCAGGACATGAGACAAGCTGCCTAGCTCCCAGATTACCTGAGTGGGCTTGACTGCCACCTTAATTACCCCAGCAGGCACCAGTTACCTACGTAAGTGTGCCTGCCTGCATATAAACAGCAGCCCTCAGAACTGGGCAGATGACTACAGGGTAATCTAAAGTTCTCAGATACAAGCCAGGATGAGCAAGGAGAGGCTCAGTGTTAGCAAAACACTATACTAGTGTCTGCAGGGACAGGCTACTCCAAACATTCCCTCTCCACTGAAGTTTTTAGTATGTTAAAGCTACTGTAATCCATGCCTGTGTATGCACAGTAAACACAACAGCTACACAGTAGCTCCAACATGAAATGCAAGACACCAGCAACAACCTCTAAAACCAGGGCAAGGGTCTGCTACCTCCTCTCAAGTGCAGCTTGTCAAATCTCAATAACTAATCAATTCTGACAGTTCCCCCAGGACTCAGAAGCTGGTCTTTTGTTGCACGCAGTTTACATGCTGTCTTTGGGTGATCCTGTTCAGTACCGTGACACCTCTAATATCCACACTGGGGACACATACCTTTTTATTTCGTTGACTCAGATTTTTCTGCCTCTTTTGTGTCATGTGGGTCTGATTGCTTACAAAAATACATCCTAGAATCTTATTTAATTCAACCTCATTTTCCCCAAGCACTGAGCCTCCTATCCTCCCTCTTTGAACAATGGGTGATGCCCAAAGCATCTGCAGCTCTGCTTTGAACAGTGGGTGACACTAAAGCATCTGTAGCTCTGCTTCGGCTTAGGAAACCAAATGATTTGCCATTACCTACTAATTTGTGTAGTCCCCTCCAGCTGGGCTGAGTGATAGGCTAGTATCCCAAGCTAATAGGCTTTTCTGTGCAATTTATATGGGTATAAATGACTATATAAAGTGCAGGACAAATAAGAATGGGCTCTTTGTCTCCTCTACAAACAGAGATGGGTTTTAGTTGCTTAGCAAAATTATCTGAACTGTTTAGAAATGGTGTGTGAACTGACTTGCTTATGGAATTCCCATCACTTCCTCATGCTGCTCAGATGCCATATTATCTTATGAGAACAGGCTTTCCTGCAGTTAGCATTTTGGCTCCAGCCATGATAGGAACCTAGAAATGCAGATGACCACGTGACCTATCATAGTCCCGTTGCCCTTTGAACCTCAGGTCCAGTCACTTAGAGATGCTGCTGAAAAATGATACTCTTCATCGCTGGGGGACTCATTGGTTTTGTTTTTCAAACCAGACCTTGCTGCCTCAGTGTATGATTCTACCTTAAAAAAAAAGTTGCATTTATTTAACTTAATTAGTTTAGAAACTGATTTAATGTGTACTTTTCCTGCGCCAACACTCTTGAATCAGTTTGTAGCTACCTTAATGAAATCCCACTGGAAGGCAACTAGATGGTTTTAAACATCCCAGCCTACAGTTTAAGTGGTACAAAGGCCTTGGGCTGACCTGCTTTTTGAACAGAGATTAATTTCACCCTATAATAAACACAGATAGCTAGACTCTCTCCTCACATACATTATTGTAGATCCAAGGTAACTGCACATCACAGTTGACGGAGTTGTAAAACTTGCATAAGAAAAAAGAGTATCAAGCCCACAGAACTAATCCTCTTGGTTGAGATTTATAAAGCTACCCAGGGAAGTTTAGTTATGTATGGTCCATTCATTTGAACAAATAAATCCCCACATCTAGATATCTCACCCTCATCTAAGTTACCAATAGCAGCATGTATTTATTTTGCTTATGCAGCTAATGGCCCATGTCCTCAGCTGCTATAAACTGCTATAACTCTGTTGAGTCAACTTGTTAATTATTATTATCAAGTCTGCTATTAATACATATCACATGCCAGGTTTCTATCCCTCATCCTTTCTTGACTCAGCACAATTCTACAAATGACCCTGTCAACTAGATTAGCCTGTCCTAAAACATACTGTTAGCCAAGTAGTAGAAGTGCTTCCTCTAAAATACCAAAAGTGATGTCTCAACCTCATACAGTAGGACTGACAACTACATTACAGAGAGGGGGAGGGGGATCACTATCATATGCCAACTGTCTGAAACTCTGAATGCAAGGAAAATAAGGAAGCAGCTGCTTCTGCTTGTTTAGATCTTGCAATTTCTATCCTCAAGGTAATCCAGCAGATCCAGCCAGGCCATGATATATTCTGTGATGCCATTATTAACGGCCAGGAAGCTATTGCTAAATTGTCTTGTGCAATGTAAAGATAATCCCGTACCAGCTGTCTTGCTGGCTATGCACTCCAAACACCTATAATCAGACCCAGACAGAGGCATGGGTGAACCAGGCAGCCACCCAGGGTCCGGACCTAAAGGGAGCCCAAAAATGGGAAAAAAAGTTTACAATTGCAAAAAAAAGGTTTTAATATTGTGCATATATGGGACTGGAAATATTATCAATAGAGAATGAACTATTGAAAGACATCAATACCATAGATGTGATAAACACTTTTGCAACAAAAAATGCCGCAGAGTGGAGTTTAATTATATAAATATTTTATAATAAAAACGTGATTTGAATATTTGATTTTCTATTTTTTTTACATTATATCTTCTATTCATTGTCTATTATTCATTGTCTAATAAAAATAGTAATTTTTTTTTCCATTGTCTGATTATTATCATTATCTCTGGCAAAGGGGAGCCCAAGTTCACTCAGGCTCCCCTTTAAAAGTTCACTCAGGGCCGCCAGGAGCCCAAGTTCACTCACTCCCCTCCCCTTCACTCAGGCTCCCCTTTAAAAGTTCACTCGGGGCCGCCAGGAGTCTAGGTGCAGCACTGCCTGTAATTAACAGCAGAGACAAAATGAGAGACTATAAGAGTAATGGTAGATGTTGCTAACAGCTGGAATTAGCCAGACATCTGTCATAAGTATATGGCAAAGACTAATTTTTGTTCTGTGTTGTTACAATGGATAGATAGTACAATGATCTGTATCTGGAACTCAAAGGCGCTACTACAATGTGGATAATATTATATGGCCCATTGGATAAGAAGTAGACTGGGAGTTAGAAAAGCTGGATTCTATTCCTGTTTCTGCCACTGACCTGCTACGTGAAGTTCACCAAGTTTCTGTTTCCCTGAACATAGAGGGAAGATAATGATACGTTCTTGGTGCAATGAGATGAACAAAGGAAAGTTCAGGCATGTAAGAACGAGATATAATTAATTAATCATTGGACTACCTGGTTTATCTGCGACATGTGGCAGAAGTCTCCGGCTATGGATTCAGTTGTGTGCATTGAATTTGAATTATTTTCCAGACTTATGCCCTAGGCTGCTTCCAGCTGACCCAGCTGTAAACACTTCCTTGTTAACAACAGAAACCAACATGCTTTAATCTTACTAGCCCTATGAGCTTCTAGGAATGACGGGACCCTTTGATTTTCACTATGGTTTATCTGTAGTGGAGTTGCAATGGGGTTTGTATATGGACTGGTAATTATGACTGTACATGACAACTGGTCAAATTTGCCTCAGTGTACATGACTGCTAGGTACCACTGCAGCCTTCAAAATAGATTAATTTCACCTGGGACTGTTTAAAACTAAAAATACAATCTACTTAAGGTCTGTGGTCCCTAATTAACTGACTCCTGAAGCCAAGCAAAATCCCAAACTGATCATTTCGCTCAGGCTAAAAGGAGGCATTAGCTAATATTTCATATTAATAAAGCAATAATTAGTTATTAAAAGAGTTTTATTGTGCTTTAACAAGCCTTTTATAAATATGTAATTGTCTCTGTTCCATCTCAATAAATACATAGTAATAGGCATTTGGTATTTATTACACAGTAACTGTCCTTTTAAACATAAATTATGTGTATTTTGGGAATCCTAATGAAAGTCAGCTTGTATAAGGCCTCACTCTGCATCTGATTTATTGCTCAGGATCATTTCTCTCTCCTTTTAAGGGCTTATCAGTTGCAAGCTAAGGGGAACAAAAACACAGTGCTAGCAATTATGTTTATAGCTCTGTTTTATCTGAGTGAATGTAGGTCTTGTTAATGGTGCTGGAGTCATTCCTATGGATAATGAAGGCCTCTGCCTATCCAAAGGACAGGTACAGCATGGGCAGCAGCCAGTGTAAACTGCTCTTCATTGTTCTGCCTGTACTCAAACAACCACCTCACAGGAGTACAAAGATGCACAGCTCCTGAATCCCAGTCCCGTCTTGAACCGGTAAACTGCACTCGTTCTGGAGGAAGCAAAGCTTCAGAGAAGCATTCAGTATCTGCAGCCCAGAACTCTTGACTCCCAGTCTTGTGTTCTGACTATTAGACCATGTGACCCCTAAATACAAATATAAATCAGGAATTTCAAAGCTTTGGAAATGGATTTTGGTTATTACAGTGGCTGTATCAGTAGTACCTCCTGCTG
>NW_005842483.1:692184-749659 GCF_000455745.1 Alligator sinensis
AAAATATGTCCTTGGCTCAGCTTGTCATCTGTTGAGCTACTTCCCTTTTCATGCTACTCCTGTGGTCTGCCTTTTATTACTGGAAGCTCTGTTGTGTTGTAGGAATAATAGCCTGTCATAGGATGCATCTAAGATTACAAACAGCAAAGTTCAAAACACTTACAATTATGCGTCAAGTGGTCTCTGCCCAGCTGGATGCCATACAACAGTGCAGAATATTTAACCACAGATGAAATTCCAGGCTAATGAAAAACCATAATCACACAAGAGCAAGACACCAATATCATGGAAGCAATAACAGTTTGCTTATTTGTTTCAAACATAACAGACAGTAGTGATTCTGAGATGGTCCCACACGTGAATGCTGTAACTAAAGGGTATTTATACCCGGAAGCTTGCAAAGAAAATTTTTCCAACTATTTGAGTTGGTCTAATATTAAGGTAACAGATTTACCCTAAAGAACCTTGTCTCCCTATGTCCTTAGACCAACATGACTACAGCCTGTCCCCTGTAATTAAAGGACACCGTTTTGTGGAAATTACATACTTTTGATGGTTTAGCACGTTAATCCTCAGAGGTGTGGGATAAAATGAAGCAGTTGCACTTCTGCATGGCTTTGCTAAAAGGTAAGTAAAATTTACCTTTAAAAAATAGCTGTAAATTTCTAAAACATTTTCCTTCAGAAGGTGGAAGAAGTAACTAGGGAGTGGCTACTTTAGAAGTGAGTCTGAACAACAGAGAGGGACCAGTTAATAGTCAGAAGATGGAAAGTATTTTGGATGAAAGTCATTGTAAGAAGATACAGCTCGTAGTCCTGAAGAAATAAAAGAATGAGAATTGTAGCATAAAGACAATGGATTTTAAAAAGTCAGATCTCAGCAAATTCAGGGAATTGCTATACAGGGTCTCTTGGGAAGCAATTTTAAAGGATAGAGGACTTCAGGAGAATTAAAATTTTCTAAACAAGACACTTATCAAAGGGGCAATGGTGAACTCTCCTGAATCAGAGGAAAGGCAGGAAGCATACTCAGAGACCATATGAACATTTTCAGGAGGCTCTTCAATGGCCTGAAGATCATATAGGTACTATACAAATAGTGGAAAAAAACCACATGGCTAAGGCTGAGGATAAAGGAACAGCATAAGCTAGTCAGGGTAAAATCAGAGACTATTGGGTGCAAAATGAGTTACAGGCAGCGAGGGACATAAAATGCAACAGAAAAATGTTCTATAAATATAGTTGGGGGGGAAGGAGAAGGAAGATAAAGGAAAGTGTAGGTCCATAACTTATTATGGAAGGTGAGCAAACAACAGGTGATGCAATGAAAGAGAAAAGTGTAGATCCATAACTTTTGTTTCACTTTCAACAAATAAAGGTCAGTTGTGATCACATACATAACACAACAGCGATAGGAGTACAGTAAGAAATATGGAGAAAACAGGTTAAAGAATATTTAGCAAATCCTTTGTATTAAAGGCAGCAGACTCTGATGAAAATCACCCTAGAGCACTTCAAGAACTAGTTGCAGCAATTTGAGAACCTTTATCAATTATCTTTAACAACTCATGGAAGATGAGGGATGTCCCTGAGGACTTGAGAAGGTCAAACACTGTTCCTATGTAGAAAAAGGGGGGTGGAAAGCAGGACTTGAGATGGAACAGATCATTCAGCTTAACGTGGATACGCAGAAAGGTTCTTGAAAAAAAATTAAACAATCTATTTATAAGCACTGACAGGATAATAAGGAGGTAAGAAACAGTCATCATGAATATGTCAAGAACAATTCACGTCAAACCAAACTTATTTTCTTCACTGAGAAAACAAATACAAAATTGGGAATAAGTGCCTAGGCAACAGTACTGTAGAAACGGATCTGAGGGTTATGGTGGACAATAAGCATATTTTAAGTCAGCAGTGTGTCACTGTCCCAAAAGGACAACTCTTCTGTTGGTGCTATTAGTAGAAAGGTCAGATGAAAGGCCTGGAAACTGATTTATTCAACTCTAGTCAGCGCTTAAGAGATGTGAACTAGACCCTTTCATCCAGTTTTGGACACCACGTTGTAAGGAAGATGCAGGCAAATTAGAAAGAAACCAAAAGAACAACAAGGAACAAAAGCATTTGGAAATTGGACTTTGAGGAGAAGTTGCAAGGACTGGGTATCTTTCTTCCAGAAAGGGGAAAGAGATATGTATCTTTCTCTTCCACTTTAGCAGGGACTAGTCATCTTTAGTGAACAGGGAAAATTGAATGTGTACTTTGCAGTGAGGGTTACCATCACCTTCATCCCTTTTAGAAGTTACAGAACCCAGGGCTATTCACTCAGAAAGCTCAGTTTCCAGTCATCGTTACATTCAGCCTTGAGGCTAAGAGTTTAATTGTTTCAGCAGAATGTGCAGTTACAGGAAACGATGATCACTGAGGGTGAGGGGGCTGTAAAATAACAAGGGTTAGTCCCATATGAGGAATAAAACCTTTTTTGATGCTCTCTGTAGTCAGGGTCAAGAACAGTGGGAAAATATGGCATAAGCAGCTTATACTGCTGAATATACAACCTTGTGTGTTCAGAACCAGAAACTCCACAAAAAAAGCCCTTTGCATTTCTTTCTATTCATGGGCTCACATTGTGTATTTTTTACACTATTTCCCACACACCAACATCATTCCATTACTGGATGTTCTTGCCTAGGAAACTGCTGTCTTTGTTTGGAGTACATGACATATTGTTTGGCTCCTGATTCGAACTGACGACAATGAGTTTTCTGGGTATGGTGCATTAGCCCAGCCAGGGCTTTCCTTCAGAGCTGATGTAAACAACATCATGTCTATGCTTACAAAAGCCCCACATTTCCCTACCCCAAATTCCACTTAGTGCTGCAAAACAGCTGTCATTTTCAACTAGTTTCGATCACTTTGAGCAGGGAGGATAAATTTGGCTTAGGTCTTGGTTTTTTATTCTGGCTCTTACAAAGGAATTTTTCTGATATAAAAGGAGAGCCACTTTTTTCCCCCCCTGGATGAACTATTTGCTGAGAATTAACTGAGAAATTCTCATGCTGGATCAGATTCACGGCCTGCTTACTTCAGTGCCCAGGCTTCAAAATGGCCAGACACAGCAGGGGAAGGTCAAAAGCTCCTACTACGCACAGTTAAAATAGGTAGCTCGGGTAACGTTCGCAGTGTAGCCTTAGCACCCTGAAGCCCCCCCAGCGACCCCCAACAGCCACGGAGAGCCCTGCCAACCCCCAGCACAGCCAGAAGTAAGCAGGGCCCATGGTGGAAGGGGACTAACCCAGCTAAGTTGCGGGGAGCCACGCAACCGAAGCCTCACGAACAGGCCACGCAAACAGGTGCACTTGTCTGCCCAGTGCATGAGTTAGCACAGAGTTAGCGTGGAGGGCCAGCAGAAGGGCCCAAGGCCCTGCCAGTGCGCCCTAGGGAAGGCAGTCCCAGCTGCAGCTGGCCTACCAGTGGCATCATGCAGATGGGCACGCGCCACACCCCGAGGGTCCCCTCAGAGTCTGCAGCCTCCCCCTCTGCCGCCTCGGAGACCTCCACCCCGACGGAGCCCACGGTTCCCTGCTCCACGCGGACGGAGCCCCTGGCTCTCGGCTGCATGGGATGCCTGACGCTTTTCCAGGCTCTGGGGTCCGGAAGCATGGCCACCTCCCCTTGTGAGGTCTGCTCCCTTTTGGGGTCTCTGGTGTGCCAGTTAGAGGAGCTCCAGGCCACAGTCCAGAGACTACATGCCATCAGGGATGGTGAGCAGGAGAGCAACTCCTACTGCCAAGCCCTTCACCCCCAGGAGGCAGAGGGTAGACCATGGTCAGCCTCCAGGACAAGGGAGGATTCGGGGACCTCCCTTACTGTCCAGCCATTGGACCAAGGTGGTCAAGGGCCCCGAGGCCTGCCACACCATGCAGCCCCAGCAGAGTCTGCTAAGCTGTCAGCTCCTGCAGGCAACATGGGCTCAACTGTAGCTACCGCCCCCGCTCTCCCCAAGACAAAATGCAAAGTATTTGTCATGGGAGACTCTATCCTGAGGGGGACTGAGGGGGCAATCTACCCCCCGACCCCTGACCCGAGGAAGTCTGCTGCTTCCTGGGACCCCGTATCCAAGACATTGTGGAGAGGATCCCTGAGCTCCTCCAGCCCACTGACCACTACCCTATGCTCCTTATCCACGTGGGCATGAATGACATGGCTTGGAGGAATCCCAGCCAGGTCATGAAGCACTACAGGGATTTGGGAGCAGGGTTTAAGGGGTTGGGGGCACAGGTGGTGTTTTCTTTGATCCTTCCAGTTTCAGGCTACATGCTGAGGAGGGAGAGGAGGATCAAGGTAGTGAACCAAAGACTGTGAGGCTGGTGTCGTCGTGAAGGCTTCAGCTTCCATGACCACAGCCCACTCTTTGGTGAGAGAGGCAGTGAGCTGCTGGGAAGGGACGGCCTCCACCTCTCTCCACTGGGGAGGTGGCTCTTCTCAGCCAGACTGGCTGACCAGCTCCTCCAGGCTTTAAACTAAGCCTGCCAGGGGGTAGGGGGGCTACCACCACTGCTGGCCTGCTGAGCGAGCCAGCAGGCCAAGGCACTTAAGGGAGCCCACCCCTGACACAGCCCTGGAATGATCTGTAGGCAAGGCAAGGGCCCCCAAGAGGACACTTGCATGCCTGTACACAAATGCCAGAAGCTTGGGTAATAAACAGGAGGAATTTGTCCTCCTGCTTAACACAAATAATTACGATGTTATAGGGATAGCAGAGACCTGGTGGGACTCCACCTATGACTGGGCCACAGGTATAGACGGCTATACCCTGTACTGGAGAGATTGAGTGGACAAAAGGGGCGGGGGTGTAGCTCTCTATATCAAGGAGAGCTACGTGTCCCTGAAAGCCAACACTGGTGCCCAGGGTGGATGAGCACAGGGGACACAATGGTGGGAGTGTACTACAGACCCCCTACCCAGGATCAAGAGCTTGACCATGAGTTCACCAGGGAACTGGCTGAGGCCGCACACTCCCAGTGCATGGTTGTCATGGGAGACTTCAATTACACAGTCATCTCATGGGAAGAGAGCTCAACCAAATCCGAACAGTCACAAAGCTTTCTCACGTGTGTGGATGAGCTCTATCTAACTCAAGAAGTCTATGGGCCAACAAGAGATAAAGCACTGCTTGACCTGGTACTGGCAACCGGGGATTACCTAATCAGTGTCCTAACAATTGAATAGAAGCTGGGTGACAGTGACCATGAGCTGATCACCTTCACCATCTGCCATAAAGCTGGCAAGTCAGTCAGCAATACAGAAGTCCTCAACTTCAGGAAAGCTGACTTTGACAAGCTCAGGAGGCTTGTCAGTGAGGCCCTAAGGGACCACAACCCAAAGGGGAGGGGAGTTCAGGATGAGTGTTTACTCCTCAAGGGAGCGATCCTGGATGCACAAGCAATGTCTATCCCATATCGAAGAAAAGGCAGCAAGAGGGCACAGCAGCCCCCTTGGCTCTGCAGGGAACTAGCGGACCTCCTGCGTCTAAAAAGAAAGACCTACAAAGGATGGAGGACTGGATCCACCTCCAAGGAGGAATATTCTGCACTGGTCCGGACCTGCAGGGAGCAAACCAGGAAAGCCAAGGCTGTGACTGAACTCCAACTGGCTACAAGTATCAAGGACAATAAAAAGTCCTTTTTTAGATATGTGGGGAGCCAGTGAAAAATCAAGGGTAATGTTGGACCCCTGCTAAACCAGATGGAACAACTGACTACCAACACCCAGGAAAAAGCCAGCTTGCTAAACGGGTACTTTGCATTGGTGTTTCACCAGTCCCATGGGACGCCCCTTCCCACTATGAGTCAGGGAGGCCTGGGTGAGGGAGATTCCTTGCCCTCCATCAAAGCTGACCTTGTGAAGGAACACCTTGACAGGCTGAATACCTTCAAGTCAGCCGGCCCGCCCTGACAGTTTACACTCCAGGGTATTCAAGGAGCTGGCGAGCATCATAGCTCAGCCCCTAGCATGGATCTTCAAGAACTCCTGGTGCTGTGGTGAAGTGCCCATTGGAAGAAGGCCAATGTGATGCCTGTCTTCAAGAAAGGGAGGAAAGTGGATCTGGCAAACTACAGGCCCATCAGGCTAACCTCTATCCTGGGAAAGGTGTTAGAAAAGATTATTAAAGAGGCCATTCTTAACAGACTGGCTGATGGCAACATCCTGAGGGATAGCCAGCATGGGTTTGTTGTGGATAGGTCTTGCTTGACCAATCTTATTTCCTTTTATGACCAGGTGACCTATCACCTGGACAAGGGACTGATGTCATATATCTTGAATTTAAAAAAGATTTCAATCTGGTATCCCATGATCACCTCTTAGCAAAACTGGCCAACTGTGGCCTCAGCTTCACCACCATCTGCCTGCTGGAGAATTGGCTCCATGGTCAGACCCAGAGGGTGGTGGTTGACGGAAGTCAATTGTCATGGTGCACTATGACCAGTGGGGTCTCTCAGGGCTCTGTCCTTGGGCTTATACTATTCAACATCTTCATTAATGATGTGGACTTTGGTATCAGAAGTGGACTGGCCAAGTTTGCGGATAACACCAAACTTTGGGGAAAAGCCTCCACACCTAAGAACAGGAGGGTGATCCAGGCTGACCTTAACAGGCTCAGAAAATGGGCGGACAAGAACCTGATGGTGTTTAACATCAAGAAATTCAAGGTTTTCCACCTTGGGAAGAAAAACCTGCAGCATGCTTATAGGCTTGGCAGTGCTACGCTGGCTAGCACTATGGACGAAAGGGACTTGGGGGTCATGATTGACCACAAGATGAACATGAGCCTTCAATGTGATGCTGCAGCTAGTAAAGCGAGCAAAACGCTGGCTTGCATCCATAGATGCTTCTCAAGCAAATCCTGGGACGTCATTCTCCCATTGTACTCGGCCTTGGTGAGGCCGCAGCTGGAGTACTGCATCCCGTTTTGGGCTCCACAATTCAAAAACAATGTGGAGAAACTTGAGAGGGTATCGAGGAGAGCCACACATAACCAGAGGTCAGGAAAACAGACCTTATGATGAGAGGCTGAGAGCCATGGGACTCTTCAGCCTGGAAAAGAGCAGGCTCAGGGGTGATTTGGTGATGTCTATGAGTTCATAATGGGTGGTCACCAGGATCTGAGGGAACATCTGTTCACCGGAGAGCCCCAAGGGAAGACAAGGTCGAATGGTCACAAACTCCTCCATGACCGTTTCAGGCTGGACATAAGGAAGAACTTCTTGACTGTCCAAGGCCCCAAGGTCTGCAACAGATTGCCGCCAGAGGTGGTTCAAGCACCTACCTTGAACGTCTTCAAGAGACATTTGGATGTTTGTCTTGCCTGGATACTATGACCCCTGCTGACTTCCTGCCCCTGGGGCAGGGGGCTGAACTCAAAGATCTTCTGAGGTCCCTTCCAGCCCTCATGTCTATGAATCTATGAAATGTACGTGAGTTGCAAGTGACTGTAAAGATACCCTAAGATAAGCCAGGAACTAAAGCAGGGCCCTAGGACTGGGCATCTACACAGTTGACATACAGCCAACTTTTTTCTCCGATCTCAGCTCTAGCATTTATTAATTTTAGCTCAGCTTAATCAAGGTTATCTATTTCTAGATAAAGAGACATTATTTTCATAAGCTTTCTGCTTCCAGTCAGAGTGGAAATCTTTGGGGGAAATGTCCTTTCTTCACTACTTTTTAATTACCTGACAAGCTCCTAAGAGCATCTAAATGTCTTCCTTGATTTGTGTTGCATGGGACCTTTAATGGTCCGGTTCGCAAAGGAATATAATAAGGGGTATCTGACTTTCTTAGCTGGAATCTTTGAGCTGTAGAAAAACTAAGAAATGATGAGAGGAAATAGTTAACCCTACATTTTCCAATATTTGAATGCAAAAGATACATGAAGAAGGCCACACACATTGATAAAAGTTCCCAGCTCTGAAATCTCCATTAAATGATGATTATTAAGGATTCTTGGATTCTGCAGCAAGGCCAGAATCTTTCCTTGTTGTGGCTAAAGTCCTACTGGTATGTGAGACACTGACTCATGATAGCAGGTAGAAGATGCCTGTAAAATGTTGCTGGCATAGTTAATTAAGACAGAAGCATGAAAAAAATCACAAGAATGCTCTTGGATTCCTGATAGGACATATAGTGGCAACAACTCTTTTTTTATAATATAGTTCCTGGCAGGTGGTTTGACTATACCACTGAAAGATCAAGCTATGCCAGTAGAAGCTTCAGCCACAGTAGCTATCCTGGTGGAGCTATTGCAAGGACATCTTTGTGGTGCATACCAGCCCTTCTCTGAGCATTTCTTTCACTTCCTGAGAAGAACCAAGATGTTATAAGAGGTCAACTCTTTAGAAGAGTTCAGTTCCCACTTAGATGCTAAAATACTTGGCCAGAGCTTCAAAAATGCCTGGCAAGCTGAATGCTGAGGTATTTAGAAAATCAAGCTGTGGATTTCACTGTGTTAGCTGCTGGAAGAAGATGGCTTTTGGCCCAAATCTAGGCACCAAAATGTGAACTGAGCTCTTCTGAAAATCTGGCCTTGAGCATGAAGCCTGAGCCCTTGGAATTCTGGCTCTGAGTTTTTATAAGACCTGATGAGCTCCACATGCAAGTTGCTAAGCCTTTCTTGGAAAGTAGGATTCACTCATTATGTAATACCTGCTGAGAGAAAAGCAATCCTGGCCCATAGTGATCATTGAAACTGGGTCTAGGCGACATTGCAGTTAAAATGAGGACAGCAGCTGGAGCTTATCAGCAACTCCCACTGCCACTGCAGTGGTAATGAGACAACAGCTGGAAAAGTTCTTGTTTAAGCAAAAATGTTAGGACCAGATTCTAGAAGCAGATGCACAGCCTGGTCACTCAAAAATTCACCCTCAGCAATTGCTGGACATGAAGTATGCATAGATGGGGCAAGACATCTACTGATTTCAGCTGAGCTATGCCTATTTCTCCCATCTAAGAATCTGCCCCATACAATCCCACAGAATAGGCTGTAGGCCAGTACTTTTAAGAGCAATTTTAAAGCACATGAGCTCTTTACTGCTTCAAGAACAAAGGACCACTACAAGGGATAACATCCAAAGGTCTAATTCTCCCCTCAGAACCATTTTTCACCAGTATAACTCTGTTCATTTCCATGGACTTATTCTTCATTTACACCACAATATGCCCCAGATGTGGCTATTCAGAAAGTGCCTCTGTCACTGTTAGGTTCTGTCCTATATTTATTGGTTCTCTGAGAATCTAAGATGTATTCCATTATTGATTTGAAAAGCATTATTTTTTTAACTACATCCATCTAGATGCATGTGGGTATTGGAAAATGAATCTGGATTGCCTCTTGCTATGTGTGTCATCTGCATTCATAAATAATGCAGATTCGGTAACTGGAATGTGGCTAACAGTTCTGTTGGTGCTACCCCAAATGGACTAGAAGCTGGCTCCCTCACTCTCTGCTTTTCTGCTCACCATAGCAAGAGTAAAACAGTAGTAAAAATGTATTTTGTATGTGAAATCAGGAGGTCTGACTCTAAAATACCCTCAAGAAGCAGATCTTTTGATTGAGAAGGCCATGTTTGCAAACAGACACGACACTTCGTCCATGAGATTTACCAGCTGCAAACAGGCCTAGCAAGTATTACAGCAGGAACAGCTAATGGACCAGGAGTCTTGTCAGCAGGGTTCAATAGATTATACAGAAGTCACTCTCTCATTTCAGCAGATGTCCTTACTTCTACGTGCATGCAATGGATCAGGTATTTCACTATGGGCTTCTTTCTCCCTTTAACCCATGACCTCCTTATTTAATTCACACACTACATTTTTTGTTAATTTGCCTGCCATAAATCAGAAGGATTTCTGGCACTTCAGACCTTTTCTTTTCAATCCAACGCCATCTAGGGTGCAGCATTAGTAATGCAGAAAGTCCAGGGCTCCTTAACTGAAGGCACATTCTGCAAAATGTGCAACTCAGAAGTTTCATTGTTGAAGTCCAAAACTTCAGTCCTGCTATCTAATTTGTCTGCCTTGCGACGGACAGTGAACAGACTCCAAAGCCCTAAACTAAATCAAACTGCCAGAAGATAAAATCTCATAGATTCATAGATTTATAGATTACGAGGCTGAAAGGGACCTCGGAAGAACATCGGGTCCAGCCCCCTGCACCAGGCAGGAAAGACAACTGGGGGACAGGCGACCCCAGCAAGATGACTATCCAGTCTCCTCTTGAAGATTTCCAGGGCAGGAGATTGCACCACCTCTTCAGGGAGCCTATTCCACAGTCTGGATACCCTTGCTGTAAAGAAGTTTTTCCTAATGCTAAGTCTGAAATGGTCTTCCAGGAGTCTGTGGCCATTACTTCTGGTTATCTCCAAGGGTGCCCTGATGAACAGTTCTTCACTGAGCCCTTGATGTACGCCCCTGATGTAGTGGTAAGCCACTATCAAGTCCCCTCTCAGCCTTCTCTTTTTCAGGCTGAAGAGTCCCAGATCCCTCAGCCTTTCCTTGTATGGCTTGCTGTGCAAGTCTCTGATCATACGTGTGGCCCTTCTCTGGACTCTCTTGAGCTTTACCATGTCCTTTTGAAGTGCGGCACCCAGAACTGGATGTATTACTCCAGCCGCGGTGTCACCAATGCTGAGTAGAGCAGAAGAACCACTTCCCTAGTTTTGCTGGAAATGCATTGATTGCTGCATGCCAGGGTATTATTTGCCCTGTTGGCTACAGTGTCACACTGCCGGCTCATATTCATACCGTGGTCTATTATTCCCCCCAGGTCCCTTTCATGCATGGTGCTGGTCAGTTTGTCATTGCCAAGCCTGTAGGTGTGTAAGGGGAGGTTTTGTCCCCAGATGGAGCACTTTACATTTCTCAACATTAAACTTCATTTGATTCTGATCCTCCCAACTTGCCAGCCTGTCTAGGTCCACCTGTATCTGCAGCCTATCTTCAAGCATGACCACACTTCCCCATAACTTGGTGTTGTCTGCAAACTTGGCCAGTAAGCTCTTCACCCCCTCATCCAAGTCCTTAATAACGATGTTTAAAAGCCCTGAACAAAGCACCAACCCCGAGGGACACCACTGGTCACTTCTCACCAAGACGACAGATCTGTTCATTAGAACTCTCTGGGTCCTGCCCCACAATCAGCTTCCTACCCACCTAGCTGACTCACTGTTGTGTCCACAGTCCTCCAATTTAGTCATGAGAACATCATGGGATACTAGATCAAAGGCCTTTTGGAAGTGAAGGTATACAATGTCATAGATTTCATAGACATTAGGGCTGGAAGAGACCTCGGAAGATCATTGAGTCCAGCCCCCTGCCCAAGGGGCAGGAAGTCAGCAGGGGTCATAGGATCCCAGCAAGATAAGCATCCAAATTTCTCTTGAAGGCGTTCAATGTAGGTTGTTGAACAACCTCTGGTGGCAGGCTATTCCAGACCTTGAGGGCTCGGACAGTGAAGAAATAATTCTTTATGTCCAGCCTGAAACGGTCTTGCAGAAGTTTATAACCTTTCGACCTTGTCATCACTCGGGGTGCTCTGGTGAACAATTGTTCCCCCAGATCCTGGTGAACACCCCTGATAAACTTATAGGTGGCCATCAGATCACCCATGAGCCTGCGCTTTTCCAGGCTGAAGAGTCCCATAGCTCTCAGCCTCTCATCATAAGGTCTGTTTTCCTGACCTCTGATCATGCGTGTGGTTCTCCTCTGCACTCTCTCAAGCTTCTCCATATCCTTTTTGAATTGTGGGGCCTAAAACTGGATGCAGTACTCCAGCTGCGGCCTCACCAAGGCCGAGTACAACGGGAGAATGGCATCCCGGGATTTGCTTGAAAAGCATCTATGGATGCAAGCCAGGGTTTTGCTCGCTTTACTAGCTGCAGCATCACATTGAAGGTTCATGTTCATCTTGTGGTCAATCATGATCTCCAAGTCCCTTTCATCTGTAGTGCTAACCAGTGTAGCACTGCTGAGCCTATAAGCATGCTGCAGGTTTTTCCTCCCAAGGTGGAGAACCTTGCATTTTTCGGTGTTAAACACCATCAATGTCAACCTCCTCTCCCTTATCCAGGTGGTGATTTACCCGATGATAAAAAGAGATGAGGTTGGTAAGACAAGACTTGACTGCAACGAACCTATGCTGGCTGTCATTCAGAATCCAACCTTCTGCAAACCTATCAGATAAAGACTCCTTGATGAATTTTTCCAGGATCTTCCCTGGGATAGAAGTTAGGCTGATTGGCCTATAGTTACCCAGGTCCTCCCTCCCCCCTTTCTTGAAGATAGGCACAACATTGGCCTTCTTCCAGTCCTGAGGCACCTCTCCAGAACACCGCAAGTTTGGAAAAAGTTTTGCCAGTGGTCCCACAATGGCTTCAACAAGGTCCTTCAGCATTCTCTGATTTATATGTCTAATTTTTTCAATGGCCACATACCAGTTCTACGGTAATAGTAGAAAAGCAGTCATTCCTACCCTGCTTGTTCTGTACCCACTCTGGCATGATTTTATGCTTGGCCCAGTGAAAGACCAAAACAAAGTAGTCATGCAGAAGTTCAGTTTTTTCATGAGTGCTGGTAACCAACTGTCCTAAGTTGTTGAGCAGTGGCCCCACACCCCCATGTGTTTTCCCCCTGTTCCCTATGTACCTAACTGACTTCTTGTTGTCTTTTACTCCTGTCACCAATTTTAGTTTGGTTGGCGCCTTAGCCCTTTGAATCTGTTCCCTACAAGTGCAGACCATTATTGTATTATCCTCCTTTGGGCATGCCCCAAGCTTCTGTTGTTTGTATGCCTCTTTCTTTTTTTTTAAGAGACCCATGATATCCCTGTTTAGCCAAGAGGGCTTCCCAGCCCTTTTGTTACCTTTCTTCCGCATAGGAATGGACTTCCTTTGTGCTTTGAGGATCGTGTCTTCAAGGAACAACCACTCTTCATGCACTCCTTTTACCTTTGGCTCCTGGTCCCACAGCCCTTTCCCTAGTAGTGATCTGAGTTGTTTGAAAGTTTCATTTTTGAAGTCCAGAACTTCAGTCCTGCTATCTAATTTGTCTGCCTTGTGACAAATTCACTGTCACCCAGGCTACCTTCTATTTTTAAGTTGGTCTCCAGGTTGTCCCCCTTGGCCAGGACCATGTCTTGAATAGCATTACTTCTGGTTTGTTCGTGCACCTCCTGAGTCAGGAAAAGCTCTTTGATGAAGGTCAGGAAGGAATGTGACTGATCAGATTTACAGATTCATAGATTATAAGGCTGAAAGGGACCTCAGAAGAGCATCAGATCTAGCCCCCTGCACCATGCAGGAAAGGCAGGTGGGGTCAGGTGATCCCAGCAAGATGACTATCCAGTCTCCTCTTGAAGATTTCCAGGGTAGGCAATTGCATCACTGCTGGAGGGAGCTTATTCCACAATCTGGACACCCTAACTATGAAGAAATTTTTCCTAATGTTGAGGCTGAAATGGTCTTCCAGGAGTTTGTGACCATTACTCCTGGTTCTCCTCAAGGGTGCCCTGGTGAACAGCTGTTCACCAAGCCCCTGATGTACTCCTCTGATGTAGTGGTAAGCTGCTACCTCTCAAACTTTTCTCTTTTTCAGGCTGAAGAGTCCCAGGTCCCTCAGTCCTTCCTTGTATGGCTTGCCGTGCAAGCCTCTAAGCATATGGCTGGGTCCTTCTCTGGACTCTCCCAAGTTTTACCACATCCTTGTTAAAGTGTGGCACTCAGAACTGGACACAGTACTCCAGTTGCTGTCTCACCAGTGCCAAGTAAAGCAGAAGACTTGGCTGAGTGTTCCTCCCAAGAGATATCTGGATAATTAGAGTAACCCATGACAACGATGTCTTGTGCTCATGCAGCCTCTGCCAGTTCTCAGGAGAACTCTAGATCAAGTTCGGTGATCTGTAGTACATACCTACAGTTAGGTCTCTCTCACCATGCCCCCCCTGCCCCCTCCCCCACAGTTTGGCCCAGAGGGTTTCAGGCCGTCCTTCTTTGGAGCTGGTGACAGCCCCCAAGGAGGTGTACTGCTCCTTCTCATAAAGAACTACACCTCCACCTTTCTTCCCTACTTGGTCCCTTCTATGCAGGGCGTAGCCCTCCATGGCTATGCTCCAATTGTGTAAGGAGTCCCACCACATCTCCATAATCCCTACTAGATCATAACGCCCACTGGAGAGGTCTAGCTCCTCCTGCTTGTTGCCCATGCTCCTGGCATTAGTGTTCAGGTACCTGAGTCCACCTTCGGAGGCCCTCGATTCCCTGTCATGCTGAAGAAGAACTGTTCCCATAATTGCAGCCACAAGAGTGGCTCTCCTAGTGTCCCTATCTATGGACCTTTCTTGTGTGACAGTCCCTGGGTAAGCTTGAATTACTGTATCCCCATCCCCCAGCAATCTTAGTTTAAAGCCCTGTCCAGAAGATTGGCCAAGAACAGGGATTTACCTTTCCGAGTGAGGTGGATGCCATCCCTTCCCAGGAGTCCTCTCTCCCTGAAGTGCATGCTGTGGTCGAGGAATCCGAAGCCCTCTCAGTAGCACCACCACCAGAATCGTCGGTTCACTTCTTCGATGCATCCTTCCCTCCTAGGACCATGGCCTGCAACAGGGAGAACAGAAGAAAAGACTATCTGGGCACCCGACCCCTTGTACCCAGCCCCCAGAGCCCTGTAGTCACTCATGACCTGGTCTGGATTACTCCCAGCCATGTCATTTGTTCCCACATGGATAAGGAACATGGAGTAATAATTGGAGGGCCAGATGAGCCTGGGGATCCTCTCTGCAACAGCACAGGTGCAAGCCTCAGGGAGGCAGCACACCTCATGGGCTAGGGGGTCCAGACAGCAGATGGGTCCATCAGTGTCCTGCAGGAGGAAGTCCCACACCACCACTACTTTGCACGTCTTCTTGGGGGTGGCAGCACACTGCTTATCTTCCCCCTCCTCCAGTGTCACCATTGGAGCCTCCTCCTGTGTAGGGAGGGGAGCGTACCTCTTGTGCAGGGCCAGGGGAGGAGAAGCCATGACCCTGCATTTCCTGGAGTGTGAGGTGACTGTCTTCCAGGTAGCTCCAGGTGGGTCTTCATGGTCAGCCTTCCTGCTGGCCACCATCTCTATCTCCTTCTCTTCTTCCTTCTTCTGGAAAAGAGTCTGGCAGTAGCCATCAATGAAGTCTTTGTGGGCCCTGACGGTGCGCAACTGGTGTAGGTCCTCCTCGAGCTCCCACACCCAGCCCTCCAGAGGCTCCATGAGGAAGCACACCCCACAAATGGAGGTGCCCCCCTGCCCAGCTGGCAGCAGCCATGCCAGGCAGCCCCCACAGTCCGGGGCCAGGGGCTTCGCCCGGGTGGGGGGCAGAGTCTCGGACTCTGTCTGGGTGGAGATCTTGACGATGCCAGGACGCCTGCGGGCACGACAAGTCACTGCCTGGCTGTGAGTGAGTTCATGCCTCTGCCTGGTCCCAGCAGCTCCTCTTCGGGCTTCTGGCCTCAGGCTCCTTGCCCGGACCAGCCCTCTGGTCACCTTCTGCATGAACTCCTATGCAAACTGCCACGCCCAAGTACAGCTGCACCTGTTTGCATGCTCTGTTCATGGAGCTCCAGTTATGGGGCTCCCTGGGAGGCTCAGCTAAGTCACCCGGCATGGCTCCACATGCTCACACACATGCACGCACACAGGCACTCACACACACACCCACATACACTCCCTTGGCACCCTCTGAGCACCCCTGCACTTGCCCACCCTCTCTTGGCCCAGCTCACTTACCACCTGGCTCTTCACTGGTGGAGGTCAGAGTCTGGGTGGAGTCCATTCAGCTCCCAGGGCACAACGGGTGTTGACCCATGCATCTCCTCCAGGAACAGGCCCAAACTTCTCATCACAGAAGCATTCATACTTCCACTCTTTGCTTGGTGAAGCCACAAGACCTGGCCTAAAATTATCCTTGTTTTCATTCTCAGTTCCCCAATAAAAATGAAATGTTGACAAGAGTTGGGAGCAGAAGGGCTTTTTTTGTCTCCAAAGAGCACAAGCAACGGCACGGCAAGCTCCCCCAGTGCTTACCCACCAATGTGTGTGGGAGGGATCCTCCAGGGCTGAGAGGAGAGAGGGCCTTGGAGATATCCCTCCAATCCTTGGTCTTTCATTGCAGCTTCCCATGGGATGCCACATGCTGCTGGATCAGGTCATGGATATATATGTTGTAATTTTTTAGCCCAGTGCCTCAGGACATACACTGAATCTTAAATATGAGAGATTGCAGTGAAACCTTTGTCATGGGGTGGTTCGGGGAGGCAAATCATCCCATACTTTCCTAATGTGATGTTCCCACCTCTTCCCCTGAAGTAGATGGCACTGGTTACTCTCAGACAGAATATTAGATGATGTGTCTGATCCAGGGCATTCCTATGTCCTTATGTTATCCCAGACCTGGTATACTGGTCCCAGAATCCACTTTAACTGGGTAAGGTATGTATTGATGAGGGAGCTGTTTTCCTATATGAGAGACAGGCACAGCTTTCTGATTTAACTAGATGAAAGATACAACAAAAAAACCCAAGGGAAGATCTCACTGAGACAGCACAAATGTATGCATATTCTTGCTTACAATCTGAAGTAATTCCTGAGGACAACACTCCATCTAAGCTCACAGGCCCAGTCCTCACAGTGCTAGAATTTGGGAGGACTCTTTTAGAGAAACTTGAAGCATATTTAACATCTCTCCTGCATTCAGCGCAAATCTCATCTTCCCTATTGCCTTGTAGATTCAGAGGCCAGGACAAACAGAAGAGAAGGGAGACCAGATTCTGGAGTCTATGTGGAAGGGAAGGACATATATAAGCTTCAAATGTATCACCAGACCATATCCTCTGGCTCCACAGAAAGACAGGAACATGGAATTCATCCCATAACATGAAAAAAGCCCCCAGGGAACAGAGCCGAACTTAAACAAGAGCAAGGCAGGAATGAGCTGTGATGGAGTATGTCCGACAGCTTGGGCCAAAATGTATCCTTGTTGCAACTTTTTAAGTCACTAGAGCTCCATCAGCAATGGTAGCTTCAGTGCAGATATGGTCAGTCTGGGTTTTCAGCTGATCACTACATAAATTTCCTACATTGATGCCCACATGGTGCTTTCTGATTTTCACAGGCATACATTAGATTGAAACCAACCCCAGAGAGGGATCCAAAATCCATCCCCCTAACTCTACCTGGATAGCACAATCAAAAAGTTTCACACTGCACACTCATGCCTGCCAACCACATGACTCAGGTTACTGGGGCAACGTCCAGAGGGAGGGCAGGGAGGAAGGAAATAGCGTTGTGAAAAATAAACTGCAGCCCAGCTGAATGCAAGTCAGAGAGAAGGGCAGCAAAGGCCAGCCAGAAAGCACAGCTTGTGTGGAGACCTGAAGGAGATGGTCTGAGTACTTCTCAATGGTAAGAAAAACTTCTTAAGGTAACATAGAGTCAAGGGTGATTTCTACTTGGTAAATCCATCTTCAGTCTCTCTAATTTATGGCCTCTACCAGCAGAGGAAGGCTGAAGATCGAGTGCATTGAAATGCAGTCTGCATTACCAGGTCTTCATCAACAGGGCTTTGGTACTGAAATCACAGATGTTGTCAGGTGTTGTCATTAATCATCGATGATAGACAATTTTCTGCTGTCACAGACAGCCTGCTGTGGCATGGAGAGGAGACTGCTGCCATCTCAGTGCAAGGGTATCTGAAGTCCTCTCAGCAGGGACTCTTAGCAGCTCCCCCTACCCACAGCTTCATCATGTGATTTTTAAAAGGCTGATATGGATGGGGACTAGGGAGGAGAATGGGGAAGCTGGGGAAGCCAAAAAAAAATTGCTTAGTGATTAAAATAATCCTTCCTCTGACTGGTCTCACACTGGTGTTATCAGGAGCTATCCCTCTGAAGTTCATGGAGCTATTTGTGACAAAAGTGGAGTCAGTAAGCAAACAGCCAGGCCCATTTCTTCCAGTTGTTTCAACTTTCTCTGCTCCTGTGGGCCAAGATCTGCTGTGCTATCAGTTTAATCTCTCTCAGGGCTTTGAACCAGCTTGTGAACTGAACTACCATATTCTGTTCTGTAGAATATATTTTCTGTTAATTATACTTTCATCTTAAAGCTCTGATCCTGTTATATAGCAGGTATGTTATACCTGCTAGACCGGCAAAGATGATTCATAAGAGATAATGTGCTCCTGGGAATTTTCCTTTCACTTTGGTGCCCTGTGAAGCTTTTTCTCCCAGTTTGCTTCAGAGGACTCCTAATATTTTCAGTTTCCTTCCTTATCTCTACAGCCTGCAGGTATGTGGCAGGGAAGATTAGGAGCCTATGTGGCAGGAGAGACGAGGAGGAGCCTTCTAGCTGCACAGCCCAGCCAGCTGACCACAACCAGAGCCAAAGTATGTGCATTTCTTCTTGGGACTGTCATGATAACACACAATTAGAGAGGCTGTGCGGTGTAATGGCTAGGGCAGAGGTCTCAAACTCAGATCCCGTTTCTAGTCCTACCCCTGCTACTGACCTGATCTATGTGCCTGTATCATCGAGTCACTCCTAGGGCTGTCAGATGTTTCCATCCACAGTGCACATGTATCATTTGTGTGTCCCAGTTTGTACCATCCCTGGCAGTCCTGCTATCTCCTAAAGAGGACCAAGAGTCTTCCTGCTTACTAGATTTTTTTCCCTGAACAAGAAGCACAGTGTTTGATCCTGCAACAGTGGCATCATTTTCTTGTCATTTCTCTCGCTTAATTTTCTACCTCTGTTTTTTTTTTTTAATTTTCAACACCACCATGCTGTTCTAGACCCTTACAGAGAGAAACAACCATAGCCAAAGCTGTACTGCAGGTAATCACAGGGGTGTGTGGATATATGTTGTTTAAGTGTTTAGCATCCTGCATTTCCCAGATGTAGGTCTCCCCAGGGGGCTTTCTGAAAGCCTGTGTTATTTCCTATAATCAGATATCCTGTTAGCAAAACGCATCATCACACACCAGGGTCAGCAACACAAAAAAATCTGTTTTCATTGCCAGTACTCCCTCCCTCCCTGTTGCATCAGTCAAACAGGCAGTTCATTTAAAAACCCACCAGTCAGTATGACTTGGTAGATTGCTCATGGAATATCTGGGGAGATTGCCACACATTCACCTGCCTGCAATTCAATACCTTTGATACTTGCCACTGAATCACTTGGGACACTCCCTGCTGTGCCTCCTCCCTTTCTCATTATCAGCCCTGTGAGATACAGTGTTCTGCTCAGCAGACCTGCACTTTTGTGCTCACTGTATGTAAAATGCATCGATCCTGTGCTCCTTTATGCCAAGATAAGTCTAACTGAGCTGCTGTTCTGGTTCTTTTAGTGTGTTGCCCATGTATCTATGATTAAAATGTAAATACAGAAGCACTGGGGCGGTAGATTGAGCCATGTGAGCCAGAGCTGGAGGGCCAAGTTATATAGCAGGGCTGGAAGGCTCCAAAGCATTTCTCCAGCTTCAAAGAGAAGCCATATGGGGAAGATTTACCTGGTAAAGGATTCTGGTCCTCCTCTCACTTCCATCAGTTCTATACCATTGATAACTCCACTGAACTCAGGGGAGTATGTCCTGACTGGCTCTAGTGGGCATGTGCAGACAAGCCTGCAAGTGGGGTTTGAAACACCGCAAACTGCACATGCGGTGCAGAGCAAATGTCGCACCCATTTGCCACGCAGATTTGCAGCACAGTGCCAAAAATTGACACTGGGAGATCCTGGTGTCAAAAAACAAACCTGCCACAAAAAGTGGCACAGAGCACTCAGCAACAGCATGGGCTGCCAAAAATAGAGGCTGGCCAGCCAAAGTCATGCTCCAAATGGCCAGATCAGCACTGCTGCTGCCCCAGGAGGCCCCCGGGACCCCAGGTAAGGCTGCTGGGGCCAACAAAGGTGCCATCCCCAAACTGCCCTGTCCCACCTGGGACAATTTATCCCACACCAACCCAACATGCAGGGGTATGCGCAGCAGCAAAAGACAGTGGCACAAATTTGTGTTGCTGCCATTTTTGCCATGACAGCTGCATGCCCCTGCACGTGGGGAGGCACCCAGTGTGATTAAGCTCACAACAGGATCCAGCTAAAAGGATCTGGGCTTTGTCATCCTGAGTTACTATATACAACAGCAGGAGTAGCCAAGACTCTCACACAGAGCTCTGTTGTCAGCCAAGAGCTGCTAATTCTGTTCTGCAAATGGAAAGAAATAAGGTTTGTGATTGGAAATTTCCCTCCCAATGTTCATAAAGGGAAAAGTTGGGGGGAGGAGTGGCAGTGCTTTATTATTATTACTGCTGTTGGTGTTAATCTCAGGAGCAGTGTCTTGCCACACAGGTGAGGGTGTGTGGAATTCTTTGCAACAAAGGCAGCTAGTTTGTCTAATGTTTAACTATAAGCTAAAAACAAACTGTTTTAAACAGGCTGAATTAAAATTAGGCCTGTAATGGGGGTCATGTAATGCTCAGCACTGCTATGGGATGAGATGCATGAATGATGATATTAACTCCCTTTAAGAGAACCAGCTAAAACTCATTAGCTGCTATGCCAGAGTAGCTCTAGTGCAATCAAGGGGGCTCCACCAATTGACAGAACCTGAGGATCTGGCTTAATGTGTGAAGATAGAGAGGGCTAGACCCCAGCTGGTGTTGGGCTGTGTTGACTTTGATCTACATGGTGGGTAAAGCCAGATCCTTCTGATGAAGCAGCATCACTTAGGAGTGTTGTTTATGTCACATTTCTGTATGGGCAGAAACCAGAGCATAGAAGCAGTTACACAAACCCAAAAGGGCTTTTTGTGTTACAATGCTTTTCCCCTGCCAGTCCAGTACAACCTATACCAACAAGAGCATAATTTTGCTTGCTAAATTGTCTCTCTGCTACTTAGGCCAATGTAACCATACTGGCAAAGTTGTCTAAGGTTGACCTGGCACAATTCTCTCAGATTTACTCTCATGATTTTCTGCTGGCAGGCTTGTAATGCAATCTCCTCTAGCTAATGTTGAAGCTCTGTCAACAGCAATAATCTTTTTCATTCCTGTGGCTAATGATGGTTCTCCCTCTTTTTTCTGATGTTCCATCTTTTCAGATGTAAACACAGTGACATCAGAAGGCCCACGAGTGACAGACGCAGTCACCAAGAATAATGGTCTCATCCTTGAACAACCCTGTGGATCCTGAGGGTAGCTGGCCTTGTGTTCTTCCTTGGCAGCCCTAGAGCCACCATTTTCACTGACCATGCCTTGCTGGTGCTCCTGTTTCCCCAGGGATTAGAAATGTTTCACCCACAAATCCACTCACCATTGCCTGTGTACAATGATACGTGTTGTCCTTCTTCACCTCTTGCTGCCAGGACTTCCCTGCATGAACATGAATTAAAACACCTGAGCAGCAGCTGTAACTCCTGGCTGTCAGGGGCTCGCTCCACGCCCTTTATGTCCCATGTTTGGGCCAGAGAGCACAATGGAAACGTGTTTTTCTGTAGTGCGTAGGGCCAAATTCTGTTTTCACTTATGTTAGTGTTAATTCAGCGTTGCTTCCCTGCCTGTCAGGTGTTACAGTTTCCTTGACTGCAGTGGAGCTATGCCAATTTACAACCAAGATTGGCCCAGCAGAAATCCCCCCAATTCTGGTAGTGCTTTGAACACAGCCAGACTCTCCCTTCCACAGATGAAAGTGGTGACCTTGCTACCCAGGTTCAACACTAGACCATGCAAAGTAGGCACTGGAGGGCCCAGCTCTTGATATGTGGTGAGCCAATTTCCTTTCTTATGAGAAACTCTTCCTGTATTGTCACAGTGAGCAATGAAGACAGCTTCACAAACTCCCATTGTGTGGAGACGAATGTGTCCGAATCCTTCCTGTGATGCAAACCCAGAATTCAACCAGAAATAAAGATTACAATCAAAACTGAAGAAAGTGTGTTGTAAATGTAAAGCCTCTGATACTGGAAAGACATTCTTTATTGCTTCTGATTTCACATGGAATTATGTATTTGCATTGCAGTAGCAACCTAGAGATTCCAGCTCACATTGGGTCCCAGATGTACAGGGCAATACACGCACATAGTAAGAAACTACCCTGCCCCCAAAGTTGCTTGCAATACAAACCAAGAGGGCAGACAAAGAGTGAAAGAGGAATCAGAGTCGTAGAAGGGGAAATTAATTGACCAAAGCGTGGCTCAGGACTGGCATCCACTTCCCAAACCAATATCCAATGAATGTAACTAGAGGTAACAATTTATATTTTGTCACTGAAAGTTGGTCTGTTGCCAACCTTCATGAAAAGGGCAATGCTTAGCAATAAAGTGGAACTTCAGTTCTATCTACACTGATAGAGTCGATGTTAAGGTTACCCTAAAGCCTAAGCATATCAATCACCTATACCACAAACCCCTAGAGATGGACCCTGGCAGCAGTCCAGTCCAGCTCCAGAAGCTCTTTAGAATTGCCAAATGTGAGGTTTATCCCATCCCCACTCACCTCCAGACCTTCCCTGTTCTGCATGGTGCTTGGAGCTTACCCAGATGTGCAAGCTTCAAACCAAGGAAGTGTGCCTGAAGTAATCTCACCGTTCTCTGTTCCACCCTTCCAGTTCTGTTTCATTCCCTTTTATCTCACTATGACCATAAGTAGAGACAAGTAGTCCACAAAATGATTGCTAGAAGGGCTCCACAAGGGAAAGCTCGGATACACCTTATGAAAATAAGAAACATTCAGGAAATATGAAGTATAATAGGAATGGTTTTGGTGCAGGCTACCATGAGAGTTATAGATGCGGAAGGGTGGCTCATATGGCTCTCACTGGTTTAGGGTGACCTCAAGGTCAACACTAAATATCAATTTAGATGTTGTCCTGCTGATACAAAAAATTCTCTGTTAAAACTCCTATCAGTTTCAGCGGGGCTAAGATACCTATGCAGAAGTTTATAACGTTCAGAAAAGTATTGGACATTGACAACAATAATAAGAACATTTACTGTTATCTGAGCTGGAATGAACAGCTATAAGGGGCACACATCTCATACTTTAGGACACAGACAAACAATTAGCTTGGGGGTGGAGTAAGGAAAAGATTGCTCAATGAAGGAGCTGATTTGATCATTTTTTCTCTGGGTTTTCTGGCCTATTCACTAGTGGTGGCACTTGGCAAGACAAGCTACTGAACTGCAAAAAGTAGTCATCTGATATCATATGTCAATTCCCATGTTCCTATTTAAAAGAAGAGACTGGATGAAGCCTGTTTTAAGTGGCATCTTTAAGGGCACCTATACATGTGCTATGGGATGGGCGGGGGGGGAGGCATTTTTATTAGAACAGCTCTTGGGAGCCGCTCTAATTAAAACACCCGCAGCATCACTTGTATTCAGCATCCGATGTCTCAAAATGGTGGCAGGGGCACTTTAACTAAAGCTTGTTCAATGAGCTGTAGTTAACGCACCCCCACGACCATTCTGAAATGCGGGGACATTGATACACGAGATTAAAATGCTCCAGCAGACTCGATTAAGCAGAATGCATTGGAGCATGTGTAAAAGTGCTCCCAATGCCTCCATTGAGAGGCCATATTCCAAATGAAAGTTTTATCAACAGAAATAAGACATTTAGGGGATTCTAGTATGGAACAGCAAGCCAGAGATGAATCACGATGACTGTCTAGCCCCCTTTACCTAGCTCATTACCATGGTATTTTGGTACCTATAGTAGTAACCCCACGCTTATCACCTCATAACCAAAAGATAGATCCTCAAAAGATGGATCCATATAATCCTCTCTTACTATTTACACTGGACAGCTGGAAACCCTCCAGAGAACTGTAGCCTGAAGTCCACCTGCTGACATCAGTTAATAGAGTCATCAGTTGTCAAGGGAATTCATATGGAAGACAGAAGTTGTATCTGGTTTGTGTACTCCTGCATGATTATTACTTTCATATACAACTACTTGCATACTTACAACACTTCATTCACTGCCTGTTTATTAGTTTAACCCTATACCAAGCAGACATTTCAATCTGATCAAAATTCACTCTGCTTCCATGTCACATTCAAATGCTATGAAAATATACCATGTCACAGCAGTGCAGAAAGGACACCCTTGGGTTTCCAATGTGTTGCATATTGCATTTATGAACCAAGAGTTCTAGATTTTTGCATTTCTTTGTGTCTCAGACCAACATAGCTGCCAAATACATCCCTGAAACAACATCCTGAGCACTTTTGGGAAGCAGATCAGCAACCTCATAACCCAGTAACATTGATCAGATTTGTGAATACTGAACAACTGTCTGGACAGACTCCTAAATAGTTCTTTGGGTCAAAAGTTTTGACATCTTCTGTGTCTCAGTGCTGATGAGCATATTCTGGTGTCTAGCAAATAATAAAAAAAAATTATATTCCATAGTAAATATTACATTTATATAATCCCTAAATAAAGGCATCTTCCCTGCCTTCCTTGTGCGAAGAAACTCCACAGTCCATTACAAAAGCTGAATGGGAAACTGGGATGTATGTCTACACTACAGTACATCTACACTGCAAACTGAAGTGCAGTGTTGAGAAGCAGAAGTTGGCAACCATTGTTCTAAATGGAAATCCATGCTGCTGCATTTACACTGCTTCTCATGTCTGAACTAGCTTGCAGTCTGCAGTGTAGGCAAAATCCACAAACTGTTGCGAGTTACTTCAGAGGGTGCAAACAAGACTAGGTTCAGATCTCCATTGGGAAAATAGAACTTGTCTGTGCAAGAAAATAAAATAATAGTCATGTTATTTCCCACACTGGGGAAAATGCAATCATCATGCATACATAATGAATCAAGAAGGAACTTTGCAAATTTCCATGGTCCTTGCATCAAACCTGGCACAATCTCAACCTTACCTGCCATCCATCATCTGTACATGTTCCACACTTACACTTTTAGTAGCATGCCCTGATAGCTCTTTATAAAGGCCATTAAATGTACTCTTTGTACTGAATACCCCACAGACATGACTGGTGATAAGAAAGCCACATTTCTAAGAAGTACAATTCACTACTTCCAATGGAATTTGGCTCCTGGGCAGAGCGAGAGATTGGGCAGGTAGGCAGCTGTCTCTCATTTTCTCCCAGTGGTATTTTGCATATTTAATCAAAGTCATGTCCTCAGCTGCTTTTTTGTGTTCTTTAATCCTTGTGTTAGTCGGAACAAGTCCCTCAGAAGAGTTGCAGCCCACTTCAAGACTTCCTTGAGCTCTGGCTTCTTTCTTGAACCATTGTATTCAAAAAGTAGTTGCTGCAACAATTCTTTCCAGGGCTATGCATTCACCTCGCCTTGAAACAGCAGTGTCCTGTGTTGAGTACACTAGTTTTTATGAACTCACAAGGGCAGGGGGCATTACTATGTTCCATGTGCCGTAACATAATGACCTGAGGGAGCTGGCCATTGACCAGCAGTCTGACATAATTGCCACTGAAGATCACCAGCAAATGTCGGGCCATCACCTGGAATAAGAATGACAGCAATGTCAGAGGCACTTCATACTTCTGTTCCTATATCTGCTCCACAGTGGCAGGGATTGAGGGTCAGCAGACATGGTGATCAATCTTTGGAGTTAATGTTCATACTGACAGAATTTGGAGGCAACCATAGGTATCAGAGATGCAAAAGGTCTTTTATGTCCTGATATCCATTTCTCTGCTCAAGATGTGCATATTACCCCATTCGATGATATATTAGGTAGATGCTAAACAGTGACTTCCTAGTACAGTTTCCTACTATTTCTGATCCAGCCCCCAAACAAATGCCTTAACAGAAGTGGACAGTCACAAAAGTCACAAGTGTTTTTTTTTATATACTTCCTACAAAATTATAGGATGACCATAGGAGACTGAAAACCCACTAAGGAAATTCCTGATCAAGCAAGAGGTATCTGGTGCATTCAGAAGGTTAAGTTAATCTGGGTCTGATCTAGGTTACGCTAAGGCCCTTCTACTTTAAGGCCACTATAATTTAAGCTCATGTGAAGGCTGCCAGCATCCCATAGGTGGGACTTAATGTAAATGTGAATCGAACCCTCTGTCCTTAATGCACAATATATGTGATGACTCCCAGGAGCCCAAATGATCTTTAGTGATGTGTAAGTAACTACTCCAACCATAGCTCAGGTTAGCAGTACTGGAATATTATTGCCATCACAGACCTGTATCAGGTGGTATGACAGCCTCACAAAAAAGCCACCATACTTGTTCTTAACCGATAGACTGCTGAAAGGCCCAGGGCTAAACAGACTGCAAAAACTAAAATACTTCACCCTGATGGTAATTATAGTTAAGCCAAGTTGGCACAGTTGATACAGAGGCAAGTTTGTACTACTGCTGTTTGTGATGTACCCATTCTGTCAATAGTGGTAGTCTCCAGGACTCATTCACACTCAGTTTTCTTCATGGAAGTATGCATAAAATCATAGAAGAATACCCATACCTTTGAACACTCATGCTGAGTCAGCGTGAGGACACACTGGTTGCTTGAGACAAGTCTTTAAGAGCTGAGTCTACAAAGCAGACTTAGGTTTGACATGACATTACCTAACTTTTAAGCACCTTGTTGCCTATGTAGAATACTCAGCTACTGCAACTGGGACTGATGGAAGACAGGAGCCAGAGCAGGGGGTCACTTTAATAGTCATTAAGCATGTCTGTGCCCTGAGTCTCATAGGAACCCCAGCAACAAGCTCCAGGCTACAGGGAGACACCAGCTTCTCAGATAAAATCCCTCTACTGAAGCTAACTGTCAAACCAAGTCAGTCTTTTCTGGCAGAAACAATTAAGAGGAGGAGATGGCAGTGCCTCCCAGCCTTGAGGTATCTAAGGTAAACCTCTGACAGATGTGAGACCAATATTCAAGACAGGCAGGGCAAGATGGATTTAAAACTGAGGCACCTACATGATGGGGAAGTACTCTAGCCACTGGGTTTTGGTTACAAAGAGATCACCTCCTCACTGGGTTTTATGAAGGTAATTGTGTTCTAAGACCACCAACAAGACTGGACCACACAAGTAAGATACATGCACACCAAGCAGAAATATAGATGCCTTGGGAACGTTACTGCTAGAAATGTAGGCACCTCCAGTTAGGCAGCTGCTCAACAGGGTTTTGAGGTTCTATATTTGGGCTTAAGTGCCTCAGTTGGCAGCTGGGTACCTAAGGCACTTTGTACACGTAGCATCATGTTACCTCTGGAGCTGCTTGGGGAATGAGCTGCATCAGGTCACTGCATGTCAGAGTCCTTTTCTTTAAGTTCTTCTTGCTGGTTAGGAGAGGGGCTTCTTCAGATGAACTCTCCTCTCCTCTTTCCTGAGCTGGCTGGATGACTGTCTCTATAACAATGCAGAGTTGGTCCAGACTACGCTTCAGGGCTGACTGAAAAGGAAAGGGAGAGCATTCAGGGTCTTTAATGGTGAGCAGCATTGTTGTTCTACCTTTGCCGTCCTTAGCTCTGTGTAGCTGGCAAGGACAATTTACAAGACACAGTTCTGTACCATTATCAATAATAATCCACTCAGGAAAGAGTGAATTAAAATGTTTTAGGGTGAAGAGCTATCTGTGCCACTTGGAGCTAGTCACTGTTTCCTCACCAGATACTGTGCCTGGTCTAGAATATAATCTCACTGTAGAAGTAATTTATGTGCATGCACTGTTCTTCTAACACAACTGACTTCGGGGTGTTTCTTTGCAACTGCTCACCACCAACCATTTCAATATCTGGGCCAATGAAAATAAGAAGTTACAAGGATGTGTATTTGCAATAGGTGATGGCTGTGATAATGTGCAAGGTTTCTGCTGGTATGGAAGAAAATACCCACACCAGGATTTCGAATCATACCCAGTAACAACACTACATTGTAAATGCAGCACTTTTTGAAGGTCATCAGGGTAAGAGTCAAATGTCCTTAGTTAGGTAGAATATATTTTTACTCCTCAAGCTTTCCAATTGATTTCTACAGGATGGCTCAGGGATTCAGGTCCTATTCAGTATAAGCAAGGGCGTAATTTTTTTTCTTCATCCTGGATGATCTTCCTCCATCAAACTCTCAGAAACTAGCTATTTAGAAATGTAAGCACCAGAATGGCCAGGTGAATTACCAGTGAACTGGACACTTGTGCATGCAGTTGTTCATCTACATATTGCTAAATCCTGGCCCCACATGAAGGCACCCAATAACAAGGTAATTCAAACACAGGAAATTGTTTTATTTTTGTGAAACCCACAGGGCACAATTCGCCAGCACACCCTGGATTTTTCTGCCACTCCGGTGATCCCAAGTAGAAAAACCCAACTCATTTAGTAGGTTCAACCACTTAACAGCTTTGTGTTGCTGAAGCAGCATAAAGCAACAAGGGCATAGTGAAAAAAAACTGCATAAACAATATCCATCATTTCTTCTAAACCCTAAAATTGCTAGTTCATTATTTACCTCTTGGTTTCTCTTCAGTTCTGCAATATAGTTTGTTAAGGACTCAAGACACTCTTCCAGGTTGAAGTAGACAAACCAAAGCTGGGAAAGGTGGCAAGTGTTAAGGAAGGAATAGAATTACTTTGTATATGCCCGTCTATCTGTAGCGCTACCACTTTGGGGTCTTCAAAGGCTTCAGTACAGAAGCAGAGGCTGTCCCTGCCATGGAGACTGCTGCTAGCTAGGGGAGCCAGACTACAACCCATAGTGTGACAGCAACTCTTTTGCTTTATCTTTCTTTCTCTCTCTCCCTCTCCAAAAGGGGCCTGATTTTCTGAATATGCTAAGCACCACCCCTTTTAAAAACAGGTCCCTTCAAGTAATGTATCTAGAAATACTAGATACTTAAAGATGTGTGGGCTCTCTATTATGTACTTGCATACCAGTGTCTTTAAAATATAGAGTGTAATCACTTACAGACAGGGAACACATTTTCCTCTATACTTGTACTACTGTGAGCACACCAATAATACTCACCAAAGAATAATTAATAAGAATTTTCATTATCCTGTATTAATATCCCACTTTTGGGAAGAATTTTCACCACAAAGATATTGGTGTGAAACCCACTAAAATAGCAGGGGGAGGACACAACACCTTCTGGAGATCCTTTTTAATGGAAAGATTGATAAATGCCTCTGTATTGTCAGGCACTAAAGAGAAAGATACTATACCTCACAGCACAAGGATACTTGTAGAATGCTCTGATGCCGATCCATAGCATCTGTAATCCCCACAAGTAAATTATGTCTCATGAAAGCTTCATTGGCAGCTGCTAGCCTTACATCTGTATTCACATTTATCTGTCAAATAACATGGGAGATAATAGCATGTTCCATAGTGACTTAAGGCCAGCCCACAATCAAGAATTTTAAAGAGTCTGATGGTCTTAAAGTCCTAAGTGTCTGGAAAATAGCAATAAGAGAAACTATGCCTTTAAGAGAGGATTTCAAAAAATGCTCAGCTCTAGCTTAGCCACCATCATTTGACTGAAATTGTTTTAGAAACCAAATTATATTCAAACAAATGATATTCAAACCAAATTATATTCAAATAATATCACAGTTATCGTGGAACATAAATCATAATCATAGAAGTTAGGGATAGTTATGACCTGTAAGATCATGGTCCTTCCTCCAATCACCGCCCAGGTCAAAAGTGTCCCATAGAGTACTTTTTTTATTCCAATTTTCTGCCTAGAAATGTCAAGGAATGGAACTTCTCCCACCTCCTTTGGAAGACTATCCCATGGTCAATAGCTCTCCTCATAAGAGGCCTGATCCAAAGCTCATCAAAGTCAATATAAAGTCTCCTGTTGGACTTGGGATCAGACCTGGTAACTTTTAACTTTCAAATCCATCCTTAAAATTATGCTTTGCTGCAATCCCTACATAGCAAAAGTAGTCTACTGATGTTCTGAGTCCATTGCCTATCATGCTGATTAATAGTGTATCACTATTTCACTGATTAATAGTGTACTCTACCGTCAGTTTGTCTCCATCTCTTGTCTCTTATCTTAGACTCAGACTGCAAGATTTACAGTGCTGGCACTGTCTTTTTATTCAGTGGTTTGTACAGTGCCCAGCACAATGGATCCACAAGAAGGCTCCTTGGTATCACAATAATACAAATAATAAATCATTAATAATGTAGTAATAATGACCATAAAAACATTAAGTAAATAAATAAATCAGTTTTTCTGACATGCAACCTCAATTTTACTTTTACAGACTATTTCTTCATCCAATTACATTGAGCTCATTTTATAATATTTTGTCCACTCTTTGGCAAACTATTTTTTGCACTCTTTTTTGCACTCTTTAAGCTTTTCAAATATTTTGACATAATTACTTTGCTCCCTCGGTATTTGCTGGGAAATGCTTGCCATGCTTACATAAGTGATCACATGAACAACTTCTTCTTACCTTCCTTTGATATCGGTCAATAATCAGTATTACGATAATAGTGACTGCTACTGCAACGAAAGTCACCAATATGCTGATTTCCCAGTAGCGTCCAAAAGCATACAGTCGCATTATGGAATAAATATTTGTCCAGAGAGAAATGTAGAAAATCTAAAAAGACCTAGAGAGACTTAGTAAGCAATACTCACAAAATGAGAATGCAGAAGAAAAATCAAGAAGAACAAGAAAACTGCTGTTCCTTTCCTCACATGTTGGTGCCTTCCCATAAATTAATTAAATCACCAGGGATTGTCTGACAGTGGAAATGGAGAAAAGTCCCATCTAATAAGAAACTGAAGTACAGAATCTATAGAAGTAACATCTGGACTGTATGAGTTTCTGGGTTATAATAAAGAAGCAGTGATTATCAAAGACAGCAAGTGAATTATTTATGATTTTTCACACTTAAGAAGGAACTTAACTAAATTCCTTATTTTAATAAGAAATGCATTCACTGAGGCATACTGATAACAACTGACTACAGTCACTGTGTTTATAATGTCCTCATACCCAAGCACTCAGGGTACTGCAGGGACTAGTAAAATGAAATAATGTGCAGGTGACAGCCTCAGAGACCACTCTAGGAATGTAAAGAAAGAGACTTCTAATGAAGGGGAGCAGAGTCCTATTCATCTGGAGGTAACTTGGGGTGGTATATGTTCAAACAAGGGGGTGCCTAATGAGGATAGGTAGTTTAATGCCAGATAGAATGCTATGGTGTGAGGTATGTTCTAATATAATGTGATATAATTTATTGAAATTAAGCCAAGAAATATATATTTAAAAATCTACTAGAGAAAACAGGGGAAGCTATATGCAGTGAGTGACCAAAAACACCTCTGAAAAAAGACAGACAGGATAATTATTCAAACCAAGACCAGTTTACACCATTCTGTTCATGTTAAGGGGGCTATAACTGTCACACATGTAATTTAGTCCCAGTTTAAGGCTCAGGAACCCTGCCAATGAAGTGTAAAGTGGCATTAATGTAAATGAGAACCAGGTCCAGAGTATTACCAGATGGTTTCTGAGAGCAAGGCAGGATAGACAGTGGCACATACTCCCATGGGAAGGAATTCCACTCACTTTAGGACCATGGCAGAAAAGGCTTTGCCATCTAAACTGGGGCTCCCCAGAATTGGGTAGTGTAGAGATCTGCCTTGTTACAGAGCAAATTCTGGGATTTTTCAAAGGGGCTCAAAAGCCAACCTTGGTGGGACACCTACTACCCACATGTGCCATGTAAAATCCATGTGCCTACTCACTAATTCCCATAGGCTCCTTTGAAAAGTTATAATATATCATTCAAAATACATCAATAATGGCCCAAATCAATAATCCCCCAACCAGGATCCTTACCACAGCAATAGCTATTCTGAAAGCTCTGGAGTTGTAGAACATGTAGCGTCTTATTTCAGGCTTCAGAACTGGGTTTTGAATTAAACTTCTCCATTCATCCATTGTCATCTGTTTGGGAACCAAAACCAAATGAGCTCCACCTACTTTTTCATACAGAGCTCTAAGTATCGTCAGAAAACAAACTGAACAGTGGTTAATAAAGGGCAAGGACAGTACTTCAAATTATTAGATTAAGAGAACTGGAACTTAAAAGGCTGGGGCTGCCAGGAAGCGAGTCCAGCCACTGCACTGCCCCAGCCCCACTGCGCATCCGGGGGCAGAGAGACTGGCTGCATGCACGATGGCACGGGCTGTTCCCCTGCCTAGGATGGCTGGGACCACGGGACCCATTGCAAGCTGGACAAAATCCCTCAGCGGGTCAGATCCAGCCCACAGGCCATATTTTGCCCATCCCTGTCCTGGAAGCATTGCTGAAACTTTGTGAGACAGACCCACCATACTGTAATGAAGCTGCCAAAAAATTAATTGTGGGAACCAGTATGAAACTGAGGCCATATTTAAAAGTACACCAGGGTTTTCAGCCTAGTCCCAAGCCAATGCATCAGCAATGCTGTGTCCTCCAAAAAGCAGATACTTCTCTCTCTGTTACAGTGCTTTCTTTTTTCAGCACATGGAATGGTTAATTTAACTGCTGAGTAATTAGTGGCGAGAGCATTACTCAAGTCTAACTCTTCACTAACAGTAATCTTACTTTTGTTCCAATTTGTGTCAGTGAGAGTCTGGCCTCTTACTGAAAAGGCAGCAACATCAGGCCTTTTAATATGATGGAGAGCACTATTACGTTTTGTATAGTTTTTTTCCCTAGAATCAGGCAGAAATTTACACTGTGTAATAATGAACTACACAGGCATAATTGGTAGCCTGTTCATATATTTGACTTTGAATAACAGATATGCTGTCATTTAGACCTTGATTTCTTGTTACAGATACAAAATGCCACAGACATAAAAATACCTGTCACATCTGCAAGCCATTTGGTAACCAGGTTATTACTGAGGCACTTACCTGAATTCCCAAGATCTTCAGTTTCTCTACACAAAGCTCCAGGTCAAAGGAGATGGAAGAGCAGTTATTGATAGCACTGAGAACTGTAAGCACCTGGCCATTGTGAAGCTCTGCAAAGGCATCAGAAGACAAGACAAGTCTGAGTGTGATAATAATGCTCCGATTAGTGACTTGTTTTCATCACAAAAACTAAAGAGTGCTTGACCATGAGGGAATAAGAGAAAACCAGTCACATGGAGAAGATTGCAACATGTAACATATCCCAAGCTCTCTCTCCAGCATGTCTAATAAAATCAAAAAGGAATAGTGTTACAACTATTATAATGTCATACTATGAGGTTATACTCCAATAGCTAGTTATACTGGAGAAACAGAGGTGGAAGGTAAGGAAAGCAAATTCAGCACATGCTAAAAGGGGAAGTGATCTGTTATAACATGATATTCTGGTCTCCTAAGGAGTAATGCGCTACAGGTGTGGCACCATTCTACTTCAAGCTGGTCAAAATGCAGGGTGGTCTGAAATGTCTGATTTCTTAAAATTAGTTTTACCCCAAATTGTGAAATATAAATTCTGAAGAAAAAGAATCGGACACTCAAAATATGGTGTTTCTGAGATGGAATATGACCTCTATGTTGCCACAGATGTGAAGACAGGTAGTCGAGGAGTCTAAAAGTCCAAAGAACCCCAGCCCATGACAGTCCAAATGCTTTCCCATCACCACAGATGCTGAGAACCTGTCCTAGGCTTTCCAGACTAATTCCCAACAATCCAACAACGATCCTGGAAAATCTGAGGGCCCTGGAAGTAATCACGATGCAGGAGCAGAACCTTGGTCAGATCTACAGCTATTAGAGCAGGGGCAGGCAATTATTTCGGATGGAAGGCTGCTTACCCAGTTTTGGCAAGCTGTTGAGGGCCACATGGGTAGCCCCATCCCTTGAAAGGTGCCCCTCCCCCTGGTCACCATCTTGGGACCAATGTCTTGGGACCAATATCTCGGGGCCACCACCGGTGCGGCCCAGAGCAGGGCACAGGCTGGCAGGGGTCTATGGAGCCGGGCTGAGCTGCACCAGCAGGGAGAGGGGGAGATGGCCCAGATCCATAGAGTCGCTGCTGGCCGGGACCCTGTACCCCTGCTGCCCTGCTCTGGGCCCTGCCAGCGCTGGCCCCAGAATGCTGGTGCAGGCCCTGTGCTCCCGTTGGCTCCGCGCCCACTCACTCCCAGTGCCCCCAGCCCCGCGGTACAGGCTGGGGGCAGCATGCAGACCCAACCCCCTGCTCACCAGCAAGGAAGGAGCTGGTGCTGAACACAGGGAAAAGCGGTCCCTTGCCCACCCCGTGACCAGCATGCCCTGCTGCAGCAGCTCACAGCCCGTGCGGGGCTGTACTGAGCAGGCACAGGCAGCCCCCCGTGGGCCGCCAGCAGCTGACGCGGGCCGGCCCCCCAGACCCAAGGCAGGCAAGGGGCCGCTTTTTCCCGTGCTCAGCACCAGCTTGTAATGCACCCCTGCTGCCAGCCTGGGCCCCGTGCCAGCTCTGGGCTTGCCCACTGAGGCTGCGCTGGGGCAGGAGCAGCTGCTCAGTGCGGAGGAAAGCAGCACCCATGCTTGCCGCACTGGGCAGTGGTTCCTGCTGCCACCTGCCCGGAGCTCATGCACTGGGCAGCACAGAGGCAGTGGAGGCAAACACTGCCCAGCGTGGCAAGCGTGGGGGTGGCGCTTTCCTCTGCGCCAAGCAGCTGCTCCCAACAGGCAAGCCCAGAGCTGGTGTGGGGCCCAGGCTGGCAGCAGGGGCAGGTTACAAGCTGGTGCTGAGCATGGGGAAAAGTGGCCCCTCGCCTATCCCGTGCCTGGCACCTCATGCTGCAGCCACTTGCAGCCCACCTGGGGCTGCCTGTGCCTGCTCAGGACAGCCCCGCATGGGCTGTGAGTGGCTGCAGCAGAGAGCACCAGCCACAGGGCAGGGGAAGGGGTGCTTTTCCCCACAGTGAGCTTTTCCCCGGGGGCCTTCCCTGCCCTTCCCCCTCTCCCCCTACCTGAGTTTCCCACGCCAGGGCAACCACATGGTCCCAAGCTAGAAGCCCCTTCTGGGCCTTCTGGCTGGAGGCAGGGCCAGGCAGGCTCTGATCTTGCAGGAGCCCGCCAGGGCTTCACCTGGGTCCTACTGCCCCTGGTTCATGTCATTTTTGATGGGAACCAAGGGCAGATAAATATTAATTTTCTAAATTTTTTAGGGGCCCCCCAGGCTGGATGGAATGGCCTCATGGCCAGATCTGGCCCTCAGGCTGTATTTTGCCCACCCCTGTATTAGAGCATTCCCAGATATGTTCATCAGGATGCCTGTAGCTGAGGTAGTCCTCCTGATGGGGCTGCCCTGAATCCATGGACTCTAGAACCGCTGGAGTGTTCAGCAGCATGCTATGAACCCAGGCCAAGTCCTATAAAAACCCTGCCTTCAGTGAACAAAAAGTTCACCCAATCTGAGATGTTTTAGAAGATCTATCCCTAGCTGAAATGTAAGTTACATGTAACCAGTTTAAGTGAACAAAAACTAGTGTAAATCTGTAACAGAACATAGATTCAGTGCACATAAACCAGTTTCAAAATGGCTGAAACTGGTTTGACATAAACCTGGTTGAATGTAGTATTAGACTTAACTGATTTGGGTCAAACCGGTTATGGAACTTCTGTCCCAGACCCTTTCCTAGTTTAAGTTAAATCAGAGTTCCCCAGCATCCCAGATGCTTTGCAGCCCTGGGCTGGCCCGGGCTGGGCTGGGCTGTCTGCTCCAGAAAGCAGGGCTGGCCCCACCCCTCTGCCCCCTAGTCTGAGCACTAACACTGCTCCAGCTGGCTGAGGAGTTTGAGACTGCAGGCACATCAGCACCTTCCTGATTTCACCTTGCCCCATCTCCCCTGCTCGCTGCTCAAGTAGGAAAACCCCCCACCCCCACAGCATGGACCCTAGTCTGTATCTGGTCACAGTCACACTACCCCTATGCTAGCTAATGCTGAGAAGTGTCTGTGCATGTGTGTCTCCTTGTTTCTCTGGGAGAAAGGCTGACAGAACAATGTCTGCTTAGGGCTTTTTGGAGCAAATCAACAGGTCAGCTGATAATGTCCCTCCATTCCTTCCTTGGAAAAAGTTTTTAAGAGTTTGAACTAATGACAGAGGCTTTGTTTTCTTGATGGACTTATAAATGTTGTGTTACCAGCTCCCTACTGGCTCCCTCACCTGCCAGGTTTTCTGCAGACAGTATGAAGAAGCAGGGAGTGCCTCAGAGTGCTAGTCAGAGGCTAAGGTCTGGCAACTCTCCTGTCCCTTGAGCAGCAAGCCAGGAAAAGCCTGGAATTGTGTCTGGGATTGTGCAGGCAGGAGAAAACCCATCCCTAATCAAAGCATCCTGCCCAGGCCTCACCCCACCCCCACCCTTAGCTCAGCATTGTAGAAGGGAAGGGAGGGCTGCTCTAGCACCCCCAGCTCCTAGCCTGAGCCACCGCAGGCATGTGCCTGTATTTCTTGATTTAAAAGTGAATGACTATCCACCTCCAAATCAGTTCAAGCTCTGCAGGATAGACTAACCTGCAAAGATTGAATCAATTTAGGCTCAGCCTTTTTGAATGTCTGTCCCTAGCCTTTAAGTTCAATGAATCAACATTGTCTGTTTTGTTCAGTGCTGTTGGTTTACTTCCGTTCCCTCAATGGTGGGCCAGCCAGGGGAATTTGGGGCTACACTAAATTATGCTGGCTGCAGCACTCTCCAATGGACTATTACACTGACTAAGAATAAGGCAGAACTCCTGTGCACTCAGCCACACCCCACATAAATCTGGCTAGCACCCACCTATTTTCTACACCACCCAACAATTCCCTCAGGTCAGGGAACAGCAAGGAAACCAAATTCCTTCTCAGACCATGAGGGTGTGGTCCACCTACAAGAAAAAACTGAAGGGTAGGCGTATTTCAAGACCTGTTGTGTACGTGAAGTAACAATACTCAGTTTGTTTTCTGAGTTAACTGTTTCATCAGAATACAGCAATGTGGTCTAGTCCAGTGGTTCTCAACCTTTTTTGTACCAAGACCCATTTGTAAACGTTGATGGCCAGTCCCAACCCAGTGCCCCTCACTCCCAACTCACTGAGCCCTGCCCTCAGGCTCCCGCACCCAGTGTGTGGGGCAGGGGAGGGCCCAAACAGCCCCTAGCAGCCCCTAGCAGGCTGGAACTCTGGCAGCCCACAAGGAAAAAGCTATGGTCCCCCACATCTTTCTCCTTTAAAGAAGAATTCATTTTTTAAGTTTGTTCGCAACCCTTTCATATATTCTTGCGACCCAAAAGTGGGTCACAACACTCGGGTTGAGAAACACTGGTCTAGTGGATTAAGAGCAGGAAAGACATGAAGCTACTTACTCATCTTGTGACTTGGGCAAGTTACTCAGGACAGAGTCTAATAATATTGGGTACCTGACTTTAAATGTCTAGGATTTTCACAGGGGCTTAAAACCCACAACTTAGGTTGGAGCTGACAAGAGCTGCAAATGAATGCTCAGCACCTCTGGAAATCAGGCATTAGCTCCTGGATGTCTCAAGCTGGGTAACCAGAAATGAAAGCACTTAGAATGAGCAGACATTTCTACAGATATGGCTATGGCCTGATTTCCAGAGGGCTTGAGCATCTGCCACCCTTCCTTATTCATTTAATTTAGGAGTCACTTTGAAACTGTGGCCCCTTGTCTTGCAGCTGGGGATTTGCATGGGAAAATCACGGCAGTCTGTTGTAGAATCATAGACAAGTATGACTAGAAGGGACCTGTAGAGGTGATCTAGTCCAACCCCTTGCCAGAGGCAGGATCATTCCTATCCAAACCATCTTACACAAATCCATTGTCTAACCTAGCAAAACTACACAGTCAACCCAGACACAACACAAGACATAGTGCCCTAATCTGCCACAGATAAAGGAAGTGGACCACAGCAGCCACTATCCTGCTGTTGCAAAAGTTGTTAAAATACCCTCCAGAGATCCCAGGATAAGGGCCACACCCCTGCTAGAGGAAGACAACTCGCCCAACCCCTCTCCCCAACAGTCCATAACAATCTGACCATGGAGTAACAATTCTTCCTGAACCCAAATATAGGGATTGGTCTGACCCTGAGTGGAGGGCCAAAATCCTCTAGCCAAGGGACTCTGGGTTTAAGTTCCAGCAGGAGCACTGGCACACCCAAGCCAGAATCCCCAGCCCTGAATGCAACCAACAACCAATATTAGTGAGGAAAATCTAGCAGCAGGTGGGGGAAAAATTCCCTCCTGGTTCCATGCAGCAACCAGCAAAGCTCAGAAGCATGGGAAATATGATTATGTTCTGCTATTTATTATTATTATTATTATATATAGATTCGGAACCATGGTCAGTCTGTAAAGGAGTATTGCATTACCCAACATAAACTGAGGAAGGGGGTCATTTTACAAATAAAGTCCATGATTTTCAAAACTGACTATTGCCTTTCAGTGCCCAATTTGAGGAGCTGTAAATGATCCTGATTTTCAGCATGTGGACACTCGCCATTCCTAGAAAATCAGCCCTTTTGATAGGGTTGCAAGGTAAGCCCTCCAAAACAGAAGATGAATAAAGATCAAAGTCCACCAAAGCCTATGAGACCCATCAGGCTAACATAGCTAAGACACAGCCAACTATGGCTAGCATCATGCTAGGCTGTCTTTGACTCCCTGACCAAGTGCATTTACATCTGAGCCGACCAGCAGCAGCATTTAGCTCAAGTCCAAAACAGGACACACTCATGTAGCAAGATCCTGTACCCAAGATAGAAGATAAACCACCCTGAAAAAATGCATCTTCTCTTAGTTTAATGATACTTGATTCAATATTCATTGTTTGTAATTGGCAACTTAGGTTGTTTGCTTACCTTTCACTAAGTGGTTCTTAGAGTAGAAGATGGAGGAAGAGGGAGAAGACAAGGAACCATTTTTCTCAGCTCCATTTGCTTGGCTTTCATGTGACATGGTGAATAAAATGTCTCTATCAGGATCTCTTAGCTTGACTGTTATAAATCAAACACTCCACATTCATGAATTCCCTCCTTTCCTCTTTTATTGCATGGAAACAGCCAGGAAAAACCAAGTCAGCATGTTAAAAAAAACATTCTCCTTGTCATGGGAAGTAGATTATGATTTTTTTTTTCACAGTGAAGAGTAATCTCATTGTCTTCAATAGGACTATTAACAGGAACTTTTCTGCCTGAGCAGGAGTCACAATTTAGCTCTGCAAGAAAGAAAAGAAATGACGACGCTTTGGCCTCTGCTTCTGTTTCTGAAGGATTATGGTATACACCCAAACAAATACTGTTAGGTCATGCCTCCCCACAATCCTCTGAGATCAACGTAACCCATAGACATGCCATAATGCCATATTAATATTGGCTTCTTCAGGCATTGTTTCCACATGTACACATTTTAGTCAATAAAACAACAACCCTTCGCACTCTTCGGAAAAATCATCCCGTAATTAAACACTACTGTTTACACTGTGCAGGCAATTAGTCAGTTAATGAGCCTGATTTTGCTTCTCCTGAAGCCAACAAGAGTTTTGCCATTTTCATCAATGAGATAAGGTCGGGGGCATTGTAAGTATACACCTGCAAAGTTCTGCAGTCACTGAAATACCGAACCATTAATGTTGGGCAGTGCACAAGTATAGTGCAATGCACGGGTACAGGAGAAAAAGAAAACCCAGTTCAGATAACGAATGCACAAATAGATATTTAGAGTGCCTAAGAGAAAGATATATTCTGAAACAAACTAGAACTTCCAGCTGGAACCTAGAGAAATGTTTGGGGAAATGTTTATCTGAAAAAACCAAACAAAGTATCATTTTTCAAATACACCTCTGCCCTTCATTTCCAAGTTCCAGATGGTGCCAGAAGCAGATGTGACCCTGCTCCACAGCAGAGACAGAGACCGTTCTGTCCCATTTTCAGTTAAATGCGGCTGAATCAGAAAGCTTCTATGTTTCAGATCAGTTGCCAGCATCTCCAGATGTTCCTCCAGACCAAACATCTGAACATGTGCACCACAATCCCATTACACCCCTGGCGCTCATTTACATTTCCAGTAGAATCTACGTAATTCTCCACAAATACCCATCGTTTCTTCAGCCCATTTCCCATCTCACGTCTATCCCAGGTCCCTAGATTGTGGCCGCCTACCCTTGGGAGTTTCAACAGGCCTCCCTTACCAAACACATCAGTGCCACTCCCCAGTTACATGCAGGATTGTTTCAATTGAATCCATAAGTATAACTGAAATTTAATCCAGCTACATGACTGTATCATATTCATCAGCTGAAGCACAGTCAAACCGGAAACTGATGCAACAGATGCTATGTGAAAAGATTTCTATGCTTACAGAAAGTGCCTGCAAAGGGCAGAAAACTCAGTTAAGGGAGTAACGCTCTAATACTCTGGCATAATGAATGGTGCCCTTGTGTCTGCATGTATATACCATTTTAACCATTTTTCCTCCTGCCCGCTTAGCTGGTTACGTGTGTACTCAACCTTATCAAAACAAGAGATCTAGTATTTGGGGGTGAGGGGCACCGCTGAAAAGTAGCTTTCTTTTGAGAGCTCATCTGTACCCACATGTGCCCTGCCTTCATCCCATTGATCCCACCCTCTGGCACCAGCTCAAATAAGTAACATGCTTAGTTTCAGAAGGAAGCTTCTCTGCACCTCGGTTTCATTGGAGAAACAGGCGAAACAAGCACATTGCCCAAGCTTAAAAGGAAAGCGATGAATATTTTTCCTCCTCCCCCTAGCACTTTTTACTTTAAACCCAGCACTTTGGTGGGAAACAAGAGAGAAAACAAGAAAAAGGAAAACCACAGAATAGAGTGTATTTTTCACTATACAAACACAAAACACAGCATCAGTGCTGGGGTCATGTAAAGCTACAGACAAACCAGGATTCTCTGGTTTAGGCATTTCAGACTTTTCAGTCACCTGGGATGTGCTTGCCTTAGGAGACCACTTCAAAGGCAACAGCTAGTTCAGAGCAGGAAAACCTACCTCCTGTTAACAAACAGCAGACAGCATTGACAGCAGCTGCAGGGAAGGTGCAGACAATATAGCTTTATAGTCTCCTTTCTGCCCAGCATGCATCTCATTTCTCTTGGCTCGCTTTTATCACAGAAGTAATGCCCCTTTTGGGAGGTCTCTCTTCCCCACGCTCTTTCCCATCTCTACCTTCTCCTCTTCCCCCACATTAACATTAATATTCTCTCCCTCACTGCCCAAGCTCCCAAGGACTCTACCCTTATCTCCTATTCACTCCCTAAGATCTGCCAGAGCTTCTCCTGTGACTACTTAATTTGTCTCCTCAATCCACCCTAAGCTACTGCATTTCCATTTATGTCATTCCATATTTTGGTTAAACTCCAGATTAGACCCCCCACATAAGGGGATTTGAAAAGCTTACCTGGTCCAGTCATGGTTCAAATGAGCTCTACCCTGGTCATTCTTTCTTCTTTCTTTGTATGGGAATATCCAACACTGGACACTTTGTGCCTTCACACTGTTCAGCCTTGGGACAGAAAAGTCTTGGTTATCTGGGATGCTTCAGCTACTGTACAGAGCAGCAGCTGCAGGAATAAATCACTCTTATTCCCCATAACTCCCAGGGCCAAATAAGTACATTGGTGCAACCACTGAAGTCAAGAGGCTTGCAACAGACATAGATGGGCCCCCACCCAGCTTCTCACTTTCATTACCCTATGTTGCAAGCACTAGCTTGCTACATATTTCATGTGCGTGAGTTTAACCTCTGCCATATTTTAGAAAGGAGTGTTAGCCCTCTCGATTTCTCCAGAAGTGTTTCAATATCTCTCATAATAGTAGAAATAGACTCAAGCTGTAAAATTTGGACCCAGGAGACCTCCTTTTTGGAGGAGTTCAAATCTAGGTTACACCCTACAGGTCTAAAGTTGGTCCAGTAAGTTGATCACCAGGATGGTCCAAAGGCTGCACTTGCCCTTAAACAAGTGTGACTCACATTGAACTCCCTAACAAAAAAGCAAGAAGTTATAAGTAGGAGTAAAGTCAAAGTAAAGTTTTAACAATGGGGCTACGGAGTTGGTACCTGAAGTTCAAGCACTGTAAAAAGAAATGTTGAAATAGTCAAGTGAAACTTGTTTCATGGACTGCAATCATTTCCAGGGTGGAGACATTCCTCTAGCCAGGCCTGGCTTTGATGAAGGCTGCAATTCACTGTTCTTGCTGAATGCTGTACCCTTATCCATCATGCCCCATACCAGACACTGCGGTGTCACTGTTGGTGAGTGATACACCACCATGCATAAATTCCCATATAACAAGTCCAGTGAACAGAGATGGACAGTGGTAGGCATGTTTTTTGTTTTCAAGAAAAGCACGACTGCCGTGCAGATCTCCCTCAATGATTAACAAAGGCTGTGCAAACTCTCCCCTACATGAGACAGTTAGAGATCAAGAAATTCACTCAACAGCCTAAGGGCACACAGTGAAGCGCTTTGTGTCATAACAGATTTGGCAGAGTCATACAAATCACAGACAAATATAGATAGGAGGAACGGGAACCACATACCTGGGCCTGAGAATTCGCTGAGTAGTCACAACAACGGAGAAGATGTTTCAGTAGGGTATTTCCCTGATTTCATTTACAAATATATGTCTGTGTAGAGAAGCCAAATAAAAGTGGTTTAGGGGCTGCATCCCAAGTCCTTGTTCAGCAATATTCAAATCCATTTCAAAACAGGAGAATGCACAGTCAACCGGGCCAAACAACAGACATGATATCACCTCCCTCACTACTGCGTCCAAGCCAGCTTCTCCCTGAAAAACGGAACATGATCAAATATAAAACCAGAAGGGGTCTCATCACAGTTTTCTTTCCATCTCAGTCTACTGTATTACAGGAAAATGATTGCAACTTCCCTAAGCAATTGGGCGGTGCAGGAAGAGAAGAGGTTCATTTTGAATGGTCTGTAGAGTCATGATCTTGCCAAATAATTGGGACATACCAAAACCAGACAAATTGCTTTATGAAGGCAAAGACTAGATCTAATGGCAGATCTTAGCATTTCTTCATGTTAGTGCATGCGGATCAAAATTTAAGAAAACAGTTCTCTTTACTGCATACATTCCCTAGAGAATATGATCACATGATTCTCCTGTAACTCTGAATTCCTCTGCTCTAGTTTACTACAGACATTGTGGGCAATGTGTTAATTGAATTGCAGGGCAGCATTGAAAACAGATTTGACTTCATAGTTGTTATCCGCATGGGACCTTATTATATTGGCAACTGCAGGCTGATAGAATAAAAGCATCCATTCAGCTTGGTAAATCATACACTTTCTTTGTCACTAGCACACAGGATCACTTCCCCCCACAAACCCAGCCGTGCCAAAGCTTGCGATGCAACTGCATCAAAAGGAATAATTGTGCTTTCCTCCTCTTCTTGCCTAGCAAAGGATCCAGGGAGAGCAATAAAATGGTGACATAATGTTTAGAAAGGAGACTGTGAGCGCACTGTTAAAAACGGCCTGTGGCAAACCACAGATGGGGTAATAAACATGAAACCAAATCTCCCTGGCTGCTTAACTGCTAATTTGCTCCAGCGCATAAACTGTACGTATCACTCTTTAGCTAAAATTACATGTGGGAAATTATTTCAGAGCCAAAGCTTCACCCTATTTAAGCAGCAAAATTCCACGGTTTGCAAAGGAACCAGGACCTAGCTGTTAGGAACAAATCCTACTTGCCACTCCAGTGGCTGCAGAGGGGTGTTAGATGTAGAAATTCAATTATGCTAATGGGGGAAAAAACTGACCCCCTTGCCTAGGTTACCCATGCTCCCTGCATATTATTGTGTGCCAGGGCATATGGTCCCTACTTTCTATTCTACAAGTACATTGGAGTGGACTACAGCTAATGGATCTGTCATGATGTATATCCATCAGACACTGCTGCTTGCCAAGCTGGAGTGCTTGAGCTGCAAGAGCTTAGTACAGTATGGATACTTGGGTATTACTTTTCTGTTACTCTCTAGCCTTTCCCACATGGAGATTTCAATATTTCTTCTTAGCATTGGTATTTTATTAGAAGATGTTTAGGAATGTGTTATTAGTAGCTGTTTAGGACTACTAATCTAAAGGTCCCAAAGTCACAAATTAAGAGACTGAAATCTATGACTAACATTAACTGAAGAAATACTCAAAATCACAACTTTGGGCCCTCACTCGCAACAAAGCACAATATGCAAGATATCCCAGAGTATACCACAGGGGAAAACTGAGGGAGACAAGGGCACTGCCAATGCCCTGCCATTGAAACTCTTGACAGCTCCTGTTTCTCATCATCTTACCTTCCTTTAAGTGCTTAATTTTTGATGATTTACTAATGTGTTTTAATAGCATTCTGGGTACCCAAATTAGGTGCACTGCTCTATATCACTTTTGGTCCTTCTTTTCACTTTGTTACACACAGATTCTACTTTTGCCTTTTTTCAGTCCTTTGAGAGAGCCCCATCCTTCAAGTGCTCCTGAAGATAATTGCTAATGCTTTCCAGATTGTTTCAACTATTTTTTTAAGTATACTTGGGCAAATTTCATCCAATTTTGTCAATTGAATGCATCCAACTTATCTCAATAGCCTCCCTCAATTCTGGCCTGCATTTTTATCCTTGGTTGACATTCAATGCATTAAGCGCCTGGTCAAAAATAACCTTACTTCTGTGAAAACTAAATCAAAATAGGCCTTGATTGCTTTGGTTCTCTGTGTCATCCATAGTTTCCTTTCCTTCCCCATTAAGTACAGACCTCTTCTTTCCTTTGTTTTCTTTAGACGTCTAATATATTTATAGAACCTTTTCTTTCTGCCTTTTATGTTCCTTGCTAGAGGTAACTTTTGTACCTTGCCCTTTCTGATTTTATCACTGTATGCTGCGCTGTTTCCATCCAGTTATCTTTAGACATCTGATGTTGTTTCTACTTTTGCACAATTCATTTTTAATTGTAAGGTCATCAACCAGCTACCAGGTGTGACCCAGCTCCACAGCAGAGACAGAAACCATCCCGCCCCATTTCCAGTTAAATTCACAGGACAGCCAATTGGGACAGGTGCCACTTGTATTTTTGTGAAGCCTAATTTTTTCAGTGGAAAAATATTTCCATCAAAAATTTCCTGCCAACCCTAATCAAGAAAGGGTAACAGTGTTGGGAAATGTCCTTTGCTGTCCTCTCATACACACACTTTCCACTTCTTGTTCTCTGGACCTGTTGTTAAACACAGTTCATAGGAAGCCATGGATCAGAGACCATTAGGTATAATAACTATATTTCCTAATATTTCTGAAATTATGTATTTGAGATCAAAAATTGCTGCTGCTTATGAGATAAATTACAGCTCTTTTATTGCTCCCTATTTCTGTCTTATTGCCTGCAAAGCTTAAGGTAAGTTAATGGTCCAAAGCACTGCATTCCTTTGCATTATCATAATACAGACAAACTAACAAAAAAAACCCCTTCTGTTGTCCTGAATAATGGCTCCATTATTGATCCAACAGACTCTTCATTAGATTTTTTGAGGCAGCTGAATGTAATTTAACATATATTTAATTTTTAGTCTAATGCCAGTCTGAGCCAATATAATTACTCCATGAGAATAGTACCAAAAAATAGATTAGTATAAGCTACTTTCTTCTGGCAAGCTGTTTTTTTTTGCAGGGGGGCAGGATATCTTTTTTCTAGGTAACACTGTTTTGGTGGTTCTTGATATTCTTTTTCTTCAAGATTAAGCCAGATCATCAACTGCAGTAAACAGAAGAAGTGCACCAGTACATAACAGTTGAGAACCTTTTTCGCTTGCCTTTTGTTATAAATTAATGTTAGACTCGATGGAAAACAAATAGGGGAGCAGGGGAGGGGGGAAGAATCTGGTTAAGAAGCTAAGTAATAGCGAATGGGAAAACTGGTCAAATTTCATCATGGCAAAAGGATACTAAACAGATACACAAAGCTCATGCTAATTTATACCAGTTGTCAAAAGTGTGATAAATCCATGGGGTTTCAAAATCGGCAGGGGATACAAAAACATTTAGTCAAAACTACTGAAGATCAAGATGTACCCCCAGGGGCATAACCAAACCAGAGGAACAGGAAGCAAAAAACAAATGAAATGTGAAGCTATCAATGAATGCTGGAATGATTTTGAACTGTTCATACAAACTTTAATTAATTTAGAGCCTAGCAACCAGTCAAAACAGATCTGTATGTCATTGCAGGCAGCATCATGAAAATCGACATTCAGTATTCAATGATAGTCCTGTTACTGATCATTTCTTTGTAGTGTTCTTTTCAAAATCTCCTACTATGAACTTTAATGCTCAGTTTGGGCATCAAAATGCCTGTGGAAAAAAAAAACATTTTTCAATAAAAAGAAAATGTTTACAAAAAAAAATGTTTTTTAAAAAATGGAAATTAAAATTAAAAGATCACCTTTGTCTTTGCTTTTTTAATTTTTTGCCACTGGACTGAAAACAGGGAGTAAAACTCAATAGCAAGAACTCCCGTGAGTTTTTTTTTTCACAGCAATATTTTGCAGCTTGGTCTCTACCCTGGAAAATGAAAGATTACGGTTTATGCCTATATTTCTCATTCTAACATAATAAACCTAATTAAAAGGAACACATTCAAAGCAAAAAGAGTCAGTCACAAACTTTCTTGAAAACTGCTTTCTTCTTGTCTGCTGTCATGCCCCCTTGTGGTGTGCCACAAACAGCATAAACGCACATGATTCAGGGTAGGGATGATTCAGGGTAGGGACCTTATTCTCATCATGTCATATTGCAGTCATTCCAGCTCAATGTTGTATCCCTTTTCCTACGCTCTACTTGCCTCTATGTATTATAAGTGTGACAGCCTACAACCTGCTTGATTAAACAGAAGACCATCTGAGCTTAAATTAATGAACTGCTAACAGCTTGGGCTAAAAAGCCAAGCTTCTTGGACTGGAGTAACTCAGACAAAAAGACAGACCTCTAATGAGGTCCTAAGTGTAGGAACTGTGCCTTACCAAGGCCCTGCTGACCAAATTTGCCATTGGATGCCTGCTGACAAAATTACATAGTGTAGACCATTGTCTGTGTGTTCACACAGAACTTAGCACATAAAATCAGCGAAAATGAGGTTTGAAAGGGACTTCAGGAGGTCATCTAGTGCAACCCCCTGCTCAAACCCGGACCATCCCCAACTAGATCATCCCAGCCAAGGCTTTGTCTAGCCGGGTCTTAAAAACCTCCAAGGATGTAGATGCCGTCTCCTCTCTAGGTAGCATGTTCCAGTGTTTTACAACCCTCCTAGTGAGAACATTCTTCCTGGATTCTACCTCGTCTAAACTTCCCTTGCTGCAACTTGAGCCCATTGCTCCTTGTTCTGTCATCTGCCACCACTGAGAACAGTCCAGCTCCATCCTCTTTGAAACCCCCTTCAGGTAGTTGGAGGCTGATATTAAATCCCCCCTCAGTCTTCTCTTCTCTTCTCCAGACTAGATAAACACAGTTCACTCAGCCTCTCCTCATAAGTCATGTCCCCCAGCCCCCTAACAATTTTGTTGCCCTACACAGGACTCTCTCCAATTTTTCCACATCCCTTCTGCAGTGGGGGGGGGAAGGGGGGGGGCAAAACTGGACACAGGACTGCAGATGTGGCCTCACCAGTGCTGAATAGAGCAGAAGAATCAGTTCCCTCGATCTGCTGGAAACACACCTACCAGTGCAGCCCAGTATGCTGTTAGCCTTCTTGGCAACAAGGGCACTGTTGGCTCATATTCAGCTCATTGTCCACAGCAACCCCCAGGTCCTTTTCTGCGGAGCTGCTGCTTAGGCAGTCAGCCCCCAGCCTGTACTGATGCATGGGATTGTTCTGTCCTAAGTGCAGGACTTTGCACTTGTCCTTGTTGAACCTCATGAGATTTATTCTGGCCCAATCCTCCAATTTGTCTAGGTCTCTGAATCTTAGCCCTGCCCTTCAACATATCTACTACTCCCCGCAGGTTGGTGTCATCTGCAAACTTGCTGAGGGTGCACTCCATCCCATCTTCCAGGTTGTTGAAGACATTGAACAAAATAGGCTCCAAGACCAACCCCTGGGGCATTCCACATGATGCTGGCTGCCAACCAGACATCAAGCCATTGATCACTACCCTTTGAGCTCAGAGATCCCGCCAGTTTTCTATCCATCTTATAGTCCATTCATCCAACCCATACATCCTTAGGTTACAAGAATGTTATGGGATGCATTATCAAAAGCCTTGCTTAAGTCAAGGTATATCACATCCACTGGTCTCCCGGCCTCCACAGAACTAATCATCTCATAGAAGGCAATCAGGTTGGTCAGGTATGACTTGCCCTTGGTGAATCCATGCTGACTGTTCCTAATCACCTTCTTCTCCTGCAAGTGCTTCAAAATGGATTCATTGTGGACCTGCTCCATTTTCCCAGGGACTGAGGTGAGGCTGACTGGTCAGTAATTCCCCAGATCCTCCTTCTTCCCTTTCTTAAATATGGGCACTATATTTCCCTCTTTCCAATTGTCCGGGATCTCCCCTGATTGCCATGAATTTTCAAAGATAATGGGCAGCAGCTGTGCAATCACATCAGCCAATTCCCTCAGCACCCTCAGGTGCATCACACCTAGGCCCATGGACTCGTACACATCCATTTTTTCTGAATAGTCCCTACCCTGTTCTTTCACCACTGTTGACTGCTCACTTCCACCCCAAACTGTGCTGCCAGGTGCTTCTATGTGGTGAACTTGCCTGTGAAAAATGAGGTGAACTGAGTACTTCAGAACTGAGTACTTCCGCCTTTTCTGCATCCCCATTTAGTAAGGGATCCGATCCACACTTTCCCTGATCTTCCTCTTGTTGCTCATAGACTTATGGAAACCCTTGTTACCCTTCACATCCCTTGCTAGCTGCAACTGCAATTGTGTTTTGGCCTTCCTGGCTTCATCCCTGGATGCCCAAACAATACTCTTATACTCCTCCCTAATCATTTGTCCACGTTTCCACTTCTTGTAAGCTTCCTTTTTGTGTTTTAGCTCACTAAAGAGTTCCCTGCTAAGCCACGCTGATCTTCTGCCATACTTGCTTGCCTTCCTTCACATTGGGATGGTTCATTCCTGTGCCCTCAGTAAGGTTTCTTTAAAATACAACCTACTCTCCTGGACTCCTTTCCCCCTCAGGCTGGTCTCCCAGAGGATCCTGCCCTTCAGTTCCCTGAGTTAGTCGAATTCTGCTTTTCTGAAGTCCAGGGTCCTTACACCACCACATGCTCCTATGTGCAAATGTTAACAGTTGCTTTTTGGAGTGGATACATATCCTGATTTCTTCCCCACCCCCCACGAGTTCTCAGCAGCTGCAATTAGAGTTATCAGAAACATCAAAAACCCAACACTGGCACACAGCATAAGAGCTAAGCGGCATTCTTTCCCAGAAGATCCTCTTTCTACAGCCATTGCAGGTTTCCACAGAGCCTGATTTGGCTATTGCTGTCTTGCAGCAGGAGCATTTTGATCAGCACAACTCTGTTGTAAGGGAAAGAAGAATCAGACTCAAAGCAACCACACTGCAGGATTTCCAGTGCTGGCATCTCAGTGATAGACAGGAAGCGACTCTTTATCTAAAAGTAACCCTTGTGCAAAGAGGTAATATGGGGAGGGGTCCAACAGGCTGACCTTAATTTGAATAGAGATTCCTAGCAGCCAGGTGGGAAACATGCTTCCAGCCTATATTTGGGAACCATGCCAGAAGAAGGCCACACACAACCAATTAAACAGGAAAAACAGCATGTCTACCTGTCCAGGAACCTTATGGGTATTGAGGGTATTGAGCTCTATTTCTCAATTAACACCGAAGGTAATTTTGGCTCATTCTGCTCTATGCACTCTGCTGCGTGGTACTTCATCTGTAGATAGCCATAGACTTGCCTCTTCAACCCTACAGCCCCCCATCTTCCTCCATGAATAAACTTTATTAGATTGCAAGCTCCTTTGGCATTTGTACTGCCCAGGATCTTGATCCACAATTGTACTACAAGAGACCCTAGGAGTCCCACTTGATAAAGGATAGTTTCAGCTTCCATATAAAGTACTGCAGTATACTCAGGGCCCTGTGAAAGGACAGAGGACTTTATATTAATGGCAGAAAGCAGATGGGGTACGTTCTGTTCCCAAACTCCAATAAAGACTGTCCTCTACCCTACTGTTACCACCTGTAAAATATATTGTCATTGATAACACGCAGAAACTTTGCATTTCCATCCAAGACAGGGGTGGGCAAAATACGGTGCACAGGCTGGATCCGGCCCATGTGGGTTTTTGTCCAGCCTGCAGCGGGTCCCTCGGCCCAGGCACAGTCCAGCCATGACACGTCCTGCTGCCCACGGGCACACAATAGGGCTGGGGTGGTTCTGTGGCTGCATTGCCTTTCTAGGGAGCCCAGAGGGCAGGCAACTCCTTCCGGCTGCCACCACCCCTGGCCCCAGCCCTGCAATAATGAGGTGGACCTGCACTGCATGGCCCTGACCCCACGCACCCCACACTTGCTCTAGGCTTGTCCTCCCAGGCTCAGCAGCGGCAGCACAGGACAAAAGCTGTTGCTCAAAAGTGGAGGGAAAGCAGCCTCTCCCCTTCCTGCTGCCAACATTTCCCTGCTGCAGCTGCCCGAAGCCTGTACGGAGCTGCCCTCCGTTTCTGCTGCCATCACGGCCACACCCGGGCTGCCATGCAGGGCAGCAGTGGCAGCACGGAGAAGATTCAGGGCCACACAGCACAGACTCCAGCACACAGGGTCAGGACTGTGCAGTAGGGCTGTGTGAAACAGCACTGTTTTGTTTCAACTTCCATTTCGCTGTTTTGAAGGGACAATGTTTCATTTTATCATTTTGTTTCATTTTGAAGCACTGGTCTGTTTAGTTTCGTCGAAACCGTTTTGCCATTTCGATGCATTTGTATGTTTCGCCCATAGGCTATAATGGGGAATCATGATAATGCCTAAAACTTTGTCATTTCCTACCGGATTTGGATGAAAATTGCAGGGGCGGTAGCCCCCTCTGAGGGCATGAAGCCTGCCAAGTTTCAAGGAGACAGGCCCAGCGGTTTCTGGGAAACTACACCTCCAACTGTTCAAAGCAAAACTCATATACCCTTGCCAGCAGTGGCAGCCTCCTGTTATCTGGCGCGCAGATCCGGGGGCCTCCACCCCTGAGAGGGCTGCAGGGCTGTGCTAGACTCCTCCCAGGGATGCAGGCCCCCAGATCTGCATGCCAGATGACAGGAAACTGCTGCTGCCACCTGGGACAAGTGCTGGGCAAAGTCTCTGCCTGGAAGATTGCTACTAACGTTGGCCCCAGGCAGCCTCCCATCATCCAACGCACAGATCCAGGGACCCGCACCCCCTGGAAGAGTCCGGCACAGCCCCGCAGCCCTCCCGGGGGTGTGGGCTCCTGGATCTGCGTGCCAGATGATAGGATACTGCCATTGGCAGCAGCAATCTTCCCAGTACTGGGTGCGGACTGTGCCCAGAGCCAGTCCCAGACAGCAGACGCAGCATCCTTTCATCCAGCGTGCAGATCTGGAGGCCCACAGACCTTGGAAGGCTGCGGGGCTGTGCCGGACTCCTTCCAGGGGTGCAGGCTCCCAGATCTGTGTGCAGGATGACAGGAGGCTGCCACTGCTGGTTGGGACTGGTGCTGGGCACAGCCTGTGCCGAGCACCAGGGGGGCTGTGCGGACTCTTCCCGGGGAGGACAGGGCCCTGGATCTGCGCGCAGGATGACAGCAGGCTGCCGCTGCCGGCTGGGACCGGCACTGAAGACAAGTAAACCCGGCTTTGAAACTTGAAACTTTTCGAAATGTTCGAAACATTTTGAGTGCCCTCGTTTCATTTACCCCATACCTACCCACACCTCCCCACATCCACACCCACACATCCCCCAAGCCCCATACCCACCCTTCCATACCCCCCACGCACCACACTCCACTACAATACACAAGAGTAAGAGCTCATTTTGAACTGTTATGCAATCACCTCTATATACACCACACACACACACAAATCAGGACAAAAATATTTTTAAAATTATTTTAATAATATTATTTTATTATTAGCCAATTGCCCATCAAGAATGACCGGGGGGTGGGGCTGGGATGGCATGCCGCCACCTAACGCCCCAGGCTGCTGCCATTCTGCCTCTTGCAGGGAGCGGGGTGGGGGAGCCAAGGCCAGCACTTCCGGCCTCGGCTCCCCCACCCTGTCTGGTCCCCAGCGCAGCTTCAGAATCATGGCAGCGCTCCCCCATGCTTGGAGCACTCTAATTGGCTGCTTCCATCAGCCAATCAGAATGCAAACAAAGCATTACAGCCAGACTTAGGCTTTTATAGTATTAGAATTACCAGAAGTCCCAAGGGGAGGGACTTCAGATAGCTAAAGGTCAGGGGTTAGTGGGTAGGACTTCTGGTCCCAAGCTGGCAACCAGGGACTACCCTTGCGGCCCTTGACAGCTCACCAAAACCCATTAAGTGGCCCTCCACCCAAAATAATTGCCTGCCCCTGATCTAGGACATGCAGCATAAAAATCCCCAAAATACAGGTCATCTGGGTCTAAACTCCTATTAGAATTAATTGGAATTCACTCACTAATCAAGACCTGCAGCACTTTATATCCAGACCACTACAGGCAACTAGCCAATAATAGGCAATACTTGGAGAGATCAGCAAAAGGGAGACTTCACTACAAAAACTGAAATTAATGATACTTACACTAATCAAAATGATGGGAAGCAGACAGCATGCAAGATCTTTTTTTCTCCAAGATCCAAATTACCTTATGTTTAGCCCATGTGTCTTGAACCAGAAACCTTCCCTGCAGAGTATTTTCTGGCGCAGTCTTATTTTAGCGGGGAAAAAAACCCTCTACAAAGTCTAATTTATGTACCCATACTTGTAAAAGGTCTCTTTTCCCAGAGAGGCTCAGGATGAAATTAATGCATCTTTCATTTTCAATAAAAGCTCTACGCTGCAAACAAAGCCACGCTGACTGAAAAGCAATAACTGGAGTGATTTGCCTCTATGCAGATTTGTACAGTCAGATAATTCTTGGCTGTTAAATAAGGCTTTTTGGGAACAGCATGCCAAGGGATATAAAAAGAAAAAAAATGTTTGTATTCTGGCAAGGCATTAAAACCTCAGCATGAGCTGGAGCAGAAATCCTTACATGCCCAGCCAAAAAGATAACTCAAGACCGGAGTAGATTTTTTCTTCCTCCTCCCTGACCCTAGCTCCAGGGGATGTGGTTTTGGAGAAAACCTGGGTTAACAAGGAGATGCTCTGCAGACATTACAAAGTATTTAGAAATCAACCTGGGAACAGAAAGACCCATCACGTTTCCAACTGGCAAGGGGGAGGTGGTCTTTGCCTATTGAAGGAAAGCAACAAGCCAAGGTGCCAACAGCAGCCTTCAGCTAGCAAAACACCTTAGGAGAGGTAGACAGAATTGGAATGATATCACTTGTGCATGACAATAGCAAATACAAGCATTTTGAAATACCAAGGATTATTTCATATTCCTTACATAGGAGAGGAGCTATAGGAGATATGCATAAGAGAGAAGTGATTATTCCCCAGCTGGCACGTAACCAGCTGCTGGTCATACAGTGTGTTTGTATGTCATTAAACCAAGAACTACCTGTGAGGCCAAGACATAATTACCCTGGATCTTTTAAGGTCTACTGCAGTGTAACATATATCTGCTTTTTGTTTCATTTTTCCAAACATGATTTGTCGAAGAGCCTCTTTCAATCCTTAATCAGAGATCTGATGTGAGCAAACAGGGGAAAAAGAAAACAGAAGATAGAACAACTTCAGCTCCCATTGCTGCATGATCTCAAGTAGGTTACCTTTTATCTCGCCTTCTACTTATAAAGATAGTGGGCTGTGTTTTCCTAACTACCTCCCAAAAGCGCTTTCTTTGCCAGCAGTAAAGAATCTAAATCCTCTAAAACTGAGTACACTGCCAGGGGTTGTTATTTCTTGTTAGCAAAATGGCAAGGCGTGGTAGCATTGAGCAGAATTTCTTGCTTAGCTTCCTCATTTATGTATAGGGGCTATTTGCAGAAGTTAAAAAAAATGCTTTACTAGAAGCAGCAGCATGTTACAGATCCTTCAGAGCAGAGTCAAAGTTATAGGTGGGGCACTTTAGCAGGGCTTTTTGGCACTTTTATCTAAAACTAATTCCATCAACTATTAGATAAAAGCACCAAAAAAGCCACACTAAAGCACCTGATCTTATACAGACGTCAGGTGAGCCAAACCCAACTAATGCACTGCTTCCATAGGAGCACGCCAAGTTTAAAGTAAAATGCCATTTTGGGGATTGGTTTTTTAACGTATGCAAACAGAATTTAGTTTTATTTTGTAGCTTTGAGGAAAAAGAATTAAGGAATGCTTCCTAAGAGGTCTCACATTTTCCATTAGTAGAATGAAGGGTCACTATACCAGCTGATAGAGATGCTGCTGGAACAAAAAAGCCTGCAAGATTCTGATGCACATTAGCTTTGGCAAGAAGCAACAGGACGGTGAAGCCAATTTGGACACAATATACTTGTCCCACAGTTCTTTTTAAGTCAGTAGCACCTTGATATTTATTACAGCACAGGAGAGATCAGTACAAGGCACCAAGAGAGGAAGGATAGATACCGCACTCACATAGCTGACTACAAAAGTTACATTTGGAAAGCAATTAGTTTCTATTTCACCTAAGCTTTCATCTATGATCACTACTTGAGAATTTTCTTGGGCAAATTGTCCATCATTGGTCTAGTGGCTAGCATGCTAGAAAGGAATCCAGGAGACCTGGGTTCCACTGCAGGCTCTGTGATTTACCCACCCTGACCTTTCCCAAGTCACTTCACTTTCTTCTCCCGTGTTTTGTCCTAGAGAATGAACAGATTCAGTGTGCATATGGGCAGCACATAATAAAATGAAGCCATAGGCACTACTGTAGTAAGTAGATGGGCAAGGAGACACAAGACAGATAACTAAAGAGACATCAGAGTTACATAAGTTTTTTACTTTCCAAGGTCAATGCCAGACAATGCCAGACTTATCATTCAAGTTATAGCAGAGTACACACAATGGCTAACTACCAAAAGCATACTGAACAGCCCAAGGATTTTTCTTCCTGGATTCACCTTTATTTTAAAGATTACCAACACAAACTAATACAATTCAGCCTACAAGGATACAGAAAAAATGTCTAAACCAGTACTGACTCAGGCTTGCATTTTAAAAGCTGTCCAGCATCTCTCTCCTTTTAAATCTCAAACCCCTCCTTTTGAGCAAATACCTAAGAAAAAGCAGAAACTTCTTTTTTTTTTTTTTTGCTTATTAAATATTTGCCATTTAATGCATATTTAAGACATGGCCATTTTCTTTGGATAAGCTCTGAATCCATGTAGAGGTAAACTACTGAGTCTCCAACAAGTTATCAAGGACCTACAAACCTACTGAAATAATTTAATTTCTTTCCAAAAAAAAAGAACAGAGCTATAGTACGGCTAAGGGCTATACGTTCCATCTGAAGCCAGATGTTACTGCTAGTACTTCCAGCACACACAAATTCTTCCTCTACTATCCATTGATGCGGTAATTCATGTGGATTTTCGGTTTGATGTCACACACTAGTGACAGCAGTTCAGTCAGCACCTCTTCCCTATTCTTCTGGAAGTTTTCTTGGATTATGCTCATCTTTTGCTGGGTCTCCTTCTCAACCTCTGTGGTGCAGCTTCCATGACATCCAAGAGCCTGAGTGAATGAAAAGAAAAGAGCAGTCCACTTAGAACAAAAAGCTCCTTGGTAAGGAAACAAACTATTGTGACCAATTTTTATGTTCTACTATTCTGTATGCTTCAGTGATAATCATTACACTTCTTGCAGCAACACAGTGTGGTGGTAAAGAGGTAATGTCAATAGACAGAGTTGCTTCATCACTGTACCCCTTGAATCATTAGATCGTCTTATCTATTTAGCATATAAGCTTTGGGGGAATTTGTGCAGTCCCTATGACAATGCCACCTTGGTTTTAATTGGGGCCTTTTGGACACTACTTTAAGTAAGACTGCTAATAATGATAGCAACTAATACAATATTCACAATAACATTTAAGTAAAGGACTTCTGTAAAATGTATTCTGTTGTCATTCCTAACCCTTTGATTTCTCTAGAAGGTAGGAACACTTCAACTTGGCTGCGCATCAAACACGAGCAATGTCAAGGGCAGGACAAGATTCACAGGACCTGGATTCTATTCCTCCGCTGTAGATACAACTCGAGGAAGAAGGGAAAAAAAAAAAAAAAACCCATGACCACTTCAGATCTGTCTCTCGGCTTCTCCGTTTGTAAATAGGGACTTGAAGCCTCAGAGGCAGGAAAGCAGGAATTAAACACAAGGTTCAGAAATGTTATTGGTACAGGAATAAAAAAACAAGAACTGTACTTCAGAACCCAAACTCCAAAGTATGGTGAATGGAACAGAGTCGAAGTCTGGAATGGACTAGTACTGTTACTGGTCAGAGAATGAAAAGGAAAAGCTTAAGAAATAAGATCTTAGCTTACTGGTGTCAAGATTGATATGCTGGTTTATAATGCAGGGGGGTCCGTGTTAGGACAGGCTTGACTGAAATTATACATTGCCAACTTAAAAAGTTGTACAGAAAGAAGAAAATGAGTGGTTCATCGTCTTGGAAATCTGATTGCAGGTAGTATAGGAATACCCCTTACAAAAACAGAGTTGGCACAAAGTAGCATGTCACTGCTCTCACAGCACACTTCAAAGGAGAGAGGGCTCCCACTTGGAACCTTTGATGAAGGCTGAGTTCACACGTACTATTTTACATTTTGCTGGGAATAAAAGCACCACATAAAACAGAGCATGCAAAGCTGACAAGAGAATTGTAGGCCACTTGAGTATTTAAAGAATTGAATTTTGAGATGTAAGTTTATCAAGGAACCATGGTGAAACATTTGTGAGAAAGACTAGCTCTGCAGAAGGGAGCGTGATCTCCTTTTGGTATTAATTCACAAAGTCTACTTTGTAAGACTAACTCATGACACACAAGTCAGACCTCATTAATATTAACTGCTTCACTACTGATACCATCTTCCAGGTTCCAAGATGCAACAACACTCCTGCAGCTGACTGCTTTCCACTGATATTGCCATGGCAGCTGGCTGCACATTACAGCACAGTGAGGCAATTAAGGAAAAAGCACTCAAGGAGAGAACCACCCCATGCAGAATGCTCTTCCATGAAGAGCAGCAGCTAAACATTTTGCAGAGCTCTAACAGCATCATCTCAAGCAGCAGCAACACCAACTCCAAGCAGCACCAGGGACTTGGGG
>NW_005842483.1:749690-752225 GCF_000455745.1 Alligator sinensis
GGGGGGGGGGGGGGGGGGGACGCACAAGGATGCGGAGGAGGCAGCTGTGAATTATCTAATAAACTAACCGCTGCTTCCTTGGCTTTGAACTCCTTTTCCCTCTGCAGGCGGTACTGTTCAATCTCTGCCTGTGCTTCTTCTTTTGCCTGTTTCAGCCTCCGGTTCTTTCCTATTACCAAAAAATATGCCAGATTAGAATAACATCTGAGAGAAAGACAGTCAGCTAGGACACAGCATTCCCCATTCCCCACAGGCATCCAACTTAGCAGACAGTTACTGTGGCATCTACAATTGCAGCTTGGCAGGAAGAGCCCGCAGGAGGCCATCGCCAGAATGCCACATGTTTTCTAAGGCCTCCTCTGTTATCCAATTTTATACTGTTAACTGACAGTCCTATATCTTCCAAGGGGGCACTGACTGCAGAGTGCACCTCTCATCCATAACCCAACTCACCACCTGGCAAGAAAAAAAAAAAAAAAAAGGGGGAAAAAGAAAAGGAAAAAGACCCTCAAAACCCAGAAGATACCTGCCAGGAAAAAAAAGTCCTGCTGCCTTGGCTCAGCTGATCTGTACTTTCTGTAAGAGTACTTGCACTTTGCACAACAGACGGATCAAGTGATCTCAGCTTTGCCTCAGTCCAGTTGTGCAATGGCTACAAGTTAAATGTTATACGACACCCCTCCCCGCCTTTAAGGATTTCTATAATTAAGATGAATTAAAGCAATGTACCTCCCAGGTAAAGAAGCTGAAATGATTAAGCAGGAGATAAGCAGTAAAACAGTACTTGAGAAGTGTGACAAGAACTCCTCAGGGTAGTAACCATGGATGAAGTCCTGGCTCCATTAAGATCAATGAAAAAAAAAAAACACTTTCATCAACTTTGATGAGGCCAGGGTCCAACTCTGTCTTTAATCTCTACATAAATGCCCAGGAAGCAGAGATTCAACATGCCAGCAAAAAGCAGATAAGAAATATGAACATGCCAGCCCACTCCTCATGGTGAAAATGCTTGTTCCCAGATCCTGCTTGGTGGTATCACCTTTCATAAGGATCTTTGCATAGATTAGTCGTTCAATTGATTTGGAGAGATTTCAATTCCTGGATTACAAGCGTCTCTCCCATCACTCCATGCTATATCTTCACACAGGAGGCAGCGCTTTCTTGGGGCAGCCAAGCCAAGGCACAGGAACAAGCTCATAAGGCGCTACGGGCCACATAAATTTCACCATCTGCTGTAGACAAGGTTCTTTCATTTGCTCAAAGACCCTTGTCTGCCTATGTCCTTAAACCAGCACGGCTACAACCTACACCCCATCCTCTGTACAGCACATTTTCTTTGACCCTGCCGGCTTTAACCAGACACACAGCAGCACTTTCCTGTTAAAAACAACTCCACAATGAACACCCCCCACCCCCTGCAGGCACTCTGCCTTAGAAAGAGTGCCAGATGCTAGCCATGTTCCTCAATGCACTACGGGACACCCCTCCTGCTATAGCAAGCAGTGAATAGGAGCCCAAACAGGGCAGAAAGATACAGAACCTCCTGACTGCTCCACCCAAAGGACCCAGCTTCCCTTGCCTTTCTTGGCTTTCCTTCTAAGCACTTCTCCATCCTCAGCAGCTGCCTGACTTGTAGTCATTTCCCATTTCAACACTCCTCAAAAGGGCAGGTCCACACCACAGCAAAGACCCCCTTGGGCAACTGGCACCAGAAATGAGGAGGAAGCAATTCCAGCTCCATCCACTCCCACCCCATAGCCCCGACCCGGGAAATCAGGCTGCAGCTTCACCTGGGGAGCACCCCAAAGCACCGCTCTTGGGCATGTCCAGAAAGCCCCGTTTGGTGCCCCCTTTCCTGCTCTTTTCTGGAACCGGCTCATGGAGCAGAACAGTCTGATTTGCTGGGGGGGCGTGGACAAGCCCTTCGGAGGAGCATTGAAATAGAAATGGCTACAAACCCGGCAGCTGCTGGGGATGGAGAAGTGCTTAGAGCACAAGCAGCAGAAGGGCAGGGAAGCTGAGGCACGCTCGGGAGGTTCTGCGTTTTTCTGTCCGACAGGGGCCCATTCCCCGGGCTGCGCAACTGGGACAAAGCCACACCCCACGGGTCCCCGAGAGTGAGAGTGAGCCCCAGCGGGGGAGAGACTCCGCATCACCCTGGAGCGGCAGCACCTTCGCCCCTTGCTCCCTCCCGAATGGGAACCCGAGCTCTCTCTTCCATGCCCGGCCCAGCCCTGCTCGCAGGGGACGGGCAGCCGGTGTCTCCCACCACCTCCCTTCCGAACCCACGGACTGGAAGCCGCTGAGCCCGGGAATGGAACGCGCCGGAGCCAATCACAGACGCGCTCCGCGGCTCACAGGCCAATCGCGTGCGGGGACACCGAAAGCGGGCTAGGGGCCGCCGGTTCGATCCCCGCTCCCTCCAGACGCATTGGGCCCCGGGCGCGGCAGCACTCACGCTTGCGGGCCTCGGCCACCTTCTCGGCGGCGCGCTTCTCAGCCCGCAGCAGCTGCCGGGTGCCCTGCGACTGGCCA
>NW_005842483.1:752509-753840 GCF_000455745.1 Alligator sinensis
GCCCCCTTCTCGGCGGCGCGCTTCTCAGCCTGCAGCAGCTGCTGGATGCCTTGCGACTGGCTAGCCATGGCGGCGCTCCCAGCTCCCAAACGCGGCTGCAAGCTCCAGGCCTCGTCACGTGGGTGCGGCTTGTGTCACGTGAGCGGGACAGAACCCGGAAGGGGCCGGCCAGGGAGGTACCGCCAATCAGAGCAGGGGGCGGGGCTTCCCGAGCGGCTCTATTCCTCCCCCGCTCGTGTGAACGATGACGCTAGCGTTTGTATAATGACGTCACGCGTTGTACAACGAATGACAACTGTTTATTATCACTGTTTATTATCACGTCATCGCTGTTTGTTGATGAGCATGCTGATTATGATAAACGTATCCCAGCAGCGCCGTGGCTGGTGCGGCGGCGAGCGATGCGGCACGTGTACCGCCCGGCCGCCCGCAGGGGCTCCCGGCTCTGGGGTTTGACCCGATATAAAGACACCCGGTCCTCGCTCGCTCCCATGGGTCTATCAGTGCAAGGTCAAGTCAATACCATTGACCCGACCTATATTATTGGTTTACAGTGGGCAAGATAAAGCCAATACAATTTAGTCGCGTATTTTTCAGCTCGCCATCACTTTTTCGGCAAAAACAGAAGAATAGAGGATGCCATATGATCGCTTTGAGCTCCCAATACGATCATGGCACATTTAAGACCTGCCAGCGTTGCTCTTCCCTTGCCCAGGCCGAGCCCCCTCCCCTTGTGTCCGCCCGGAGGGGGTCCCTCAGCCTCCCCCGCTGCCCACCCGGCATGAACTGGGGCCTCCCGAGACTGGGGGGCACCGTGTGTAGGTGTCGGGGAGGGGGAGTTGGCGAGTGGCAAGCAGTGACCACCCCTGCAGCTTTGGCGGCAGCCAATCTTCGGGCCCCCCCCCCCCCGTGCCCCCTCTACGCATCACCTGTGCCAGCAGAGGAGCACGGTGGGGCTGGGGGTGGGGAAGGGAGGACACATGGTGAGGAGCAGCGTGGCGCTAGGGTTGCCGACTCTTCAGGAATTAGATATAAATCTCCAGGAGACAGCTGAGAGTCACCTGGGAGATAAATGATAGGGCATTCATTCAAATGCCCCGGACAAGGCTGAACTCCTCAACGAGTTCTTTGCCTCGGTGTTCCTAAGCGAGGGGCACGACAAGTCTCTCACTGGGGCTGTAGAGAGGCAGCAGCAAGGCGCCAGACTTCCATGTGTAGACCCTGAGATGGTGCGGAGTCTCTTGGAAGAACTGGATGCCTTTATGTCGGCAGGCCCGGATGAGCTCCATCCGAGGGTGCTGAAGGCACTGGCCGACATCATTGCACAGCCA
>NW_005842483.1:754563-760274 GCF_000455745.1 Alligator sinensis
AAAGTGCTACACCTAGGGAGGAAAAATGTCCAGCATACCTACTGCCTAGGAAATGACCTGCTTGGAGGCACAGAAGCGGAAAGGGATATTGGAGTCCTAGTGGACTCCAAGATGAACATGAGTCATCAGTGTGACGAAGTCATCAGAAAAGCCAATGGCACTTTATCATGCATCAGCAGATGCATGACGAATAGATCCAAGGAAGTGATACTTCCCCTCTATCGGGTGCTGGTCAGACCGCAGTTGGAGTACTGCGTGCAATTCTGGGCGCCGCACTTCAAGAGGGATGCGGATAACCTGGAGAGGGTTCAGAGAAGGGCCACTCGTATGGTTAAGGGCTTGCAGACCAAGCCCTATGAGGAGAGACTGGGGGACACGGACCTCTTCAGGGAAGTGGTGAGGTTTTATTCACCAAGGCACCCCCAGGGGTTACAAGAAATAATGGCCACAAGCTAGCAGAGAGCAGATTTAGATTGGACATTAGGAAGAACTTCTTCACAGTTAGAGTGGCCAAGGTCTGGAATGGGCTCCCAAGGGAGGTGGTGCTATCCCCTACCCTGGGGGTCTTCAAGAGGAGGTTAGATAAGCATCTAGCTGGGGTCATATGAAATAAATATGAAATGTCGAATCTGATTTATACAGTAGTCCAGGGGGTATTTTAAATGTAATAGTGATGTGCATTTGCCTTCCTGATATAAAGTGGATGCACCGTAATCCGTAACTGATGTACACAAGCACATGGGCACATTTGTGTTCTGGAAACCTCCTGGAGTAGATTTAAACAGAGTTGGCGACCCTACGTGGCGCACCTTTTTCTCCAGTTCAAAAGAAACCAGATGGTTCCCTTGCTTCCTGGGGATGCCTTATTCCCTTTCGGAGGGAAGCCAAAATACACACAACGCCATTGGGATGAGTTAAAAACAACCCACAGGGCTATGAAATAGGAGCTTCCCAACCAGGAGCAGCCCACAGACAAGCAGGGCAGAACAAAGGCTGGGTGGTAGGGCTGTGTGAAATTTCACCAGCAGTTTCATTTTGACACTGTTTCGACTCGTTTCAAGCTCAAAACAGCAAAATTGAAACAAAACAGAGAGCTTCGAAACAGCCTCGAAATGAAACGAGGCAAGTCAAAACATTTGAAAATTTTTTTTAAGTTTCAAGTTTTGAAGCTGGAGCTGGGCTTGTCTGCAGGGAAACAGAAACTAAAGTAAGGAGAGGGAGGGGGAAAAGGGGGGAAGGAGTGCTCTCATTATTGACAGTGTAGCTGGCCAGTGACTGTCAACCTTTCCTGAGGACTTTTCCAATCCCAGTGCTCTGGGGGAGGGATGGATGGAAACACTGCATAAAAGGCAGCATTGTTTGAACTGCCCTGCTTTCTGCCTTGGTGTCAGTTGAGTGAGGGTGCACCTTCACACACACACACACACACACACACTGTCACCCACCCATGTCATGGGTTTTGCTTGTCAGCCGCTAGAGGTGCAGGGCCCCAGAACCCAGACTCCCCTTGCACCTAGCTCCTTCCGATCTCCTCCACAGCTGGCAGGCTTCATGGCCTCAGCAGGGGCTAGCAGGCCTGCAGCTTTCACCCCACTGCGCCTTAACACACACAGTGTCACCCATGTCACGAGTTTTGCTGGTCCGCAGCTTGAGGTGCAGTTTCCCCCAAACCCCTGCACCTATTTCCTTGAAACTTGGCAGGCTTCATGCCCTGAGAAGGTACTACCATTCCTGCAAGTTTCATCCAAATCAGGCCAGAAATGACAAGGTTATAGGCTGTTTCGTGCTTCCCCATTATAGCCTATGGGCGAAACGTCAAAACAGCAAAACTGTTTTGACTAAACAAAAGGGAACAGCAGTTTCGAATAGAAACAAAATTCGAAATGAAACACTGTTCCGTCAAAACGTTGAAACGCAAATCGAAACAGAACGGCGCTGTTTCGCACAGCTCTACTGGATGGACGGGTGGAGCATCAAGGCCCTTAAAAAAGGAGAGAGGGTTGTTAACACCCCTGGAAGGAAGAGTTTAGAAGGGATGGGGTAGCTGACAATGAGCCATCAAGTCAAGTGGCTCCCTCAGCGCTGCCTGACAAGACATACTGATCCTACAGCCAGGCACTTGATTTTAAACTTGGGGTGGAGCAGGAATCTTGGGGGAGGGGAGAAGTGCACCAGTGCACCCCACCCTGGATCTGTCCCTGGGAGGGAGTGTTGGGTTATAGAAACCCCAGCTGAGGTGCCCCCATCCCACATCCCCACAGCCCTGCACTTAGGTGAGAGCATTGCCAAGGCCGTTGCTGCAAGTCCGTCATGCTGCAAAACACCTGAACTGAGAACCTGTGGAAACCTGGCTGCTTTTAACGTCCTGGTCACAAAGGCACATTCTCCCAATACCTTCACTCTACAGCACCTTGTAGTCAAGTTGCTTTGAAGTATCGGTATGTTGTGATATGCAGCGCCTCCAAAGAGTGCTGTAGTGCCCAGAGACCATCTCATTGCCACGAACCTATCCACAGTGTAATCGCAGAGTATCCAAAAGTGTAGCACAGCGCAATGCTGGAATCAAAACTTTGTGCCAAAGGAGTGCATCAAAATGTCAGTGTGGCAACAGCATGATCAGATCGCATTGAAATTGCCAGTCGGCTATTACTTAGCATTAGCTGATGTTTCTGAACGACTTGGGTTCGTATTGACAAAACCATGCATGGCTCACAACAAATTTACAATATCTCAGCTGTCATTACCTCAGGACTAATGCTCTTCCATCATCAGTGCAAGCACTTATTTATTGCTAATTCTCTTCATTGGGAGTCTGCCCAAAACAGCATCTTAAACTTGGAACATTGGCAAATCACGTTCCCTCTAGAGGCAGCAAAATCAAAAGTGGAAAAAGCAAAATAAATTCTGTCTCTTATCTGTTGGCAGTTCTGATAAGTGCTAATAATTTTTTCTCTCTCTCCAGCCTCTCAGTTAATGTTCACCAAAATGGCCCTTTCTCAGTCAATAAAACTACCTCTGAAGCCATGCTTGCTCCATGAAGCCATTCTGTTACATAAAATATGTCATTCAGTGTACTCTACTACATCGTTTGGCCTGCAGATGAAAGGGTGAGTAGACTATTCCCTGTGGCTTGTTTGACACAGTACACCTATATAGAGCCTAGTGTATGCTCACAGTGCTCTAGAAATAGCACATCTATATTTTAGATGAAAATAAAATAAAATCAAAAGAGCCTAAGTGATTCAAGAGAATAAATCCCATTTTCAGAAGGGACTTAGGGCCAGAGTTTTAAAGCCTTCAAGGCACCTAAAGAAGCAAATTGACTTTCAATGAGCTGAAGGCTTCTGAGTGTCTAAAGTTAGTTATTCTTAACCTTTTTAGACTCAAGGCACACATTGGAAAATGACAACGCTCAGTTTTCACTCATTTTTTGACTACAGAAGACTTCTTCTGTTACAAAGAACTCAGGACAGGACAGAAATATTTTGGATACTATAGATTCCTATTTGAAATGTATAAGTGTATCTTTTGAATCATGTGTCGGCGTTTGCACACCTAATAGTTCTAATATTACGTGGAACCCTTAAAGCGATCTCACCGTTAGGCCCTGGCTGAGAATCAGTGGCATAAGTGTACATCACAGAAATGATGGCAGTTGAAAGAGAGCTGAGCTAGGTTTAAACATGCTAGCTCAGGTACCAGCAGCAGTCAAGATAGTAACATGAAGTTCTTTGCAGAGTAATTTACCCTGATACACACTGCCATGACTGGGCTGCCTATTTAAAACCAAATTAGTTATTTCTACATTACTCAGAAGTCATAACCTTAGATGCTTTTTTTTAAAACAGGACCTAGCTATTTAAGTCACTTAGAGAGTGGCAACATACAGCCTGTGGGCCAGATCAAACCCTCAGAGGCACTGGATCCAGTCCGTAGAGCTATCGGGCTTTGCCTATGCCTGTGCCTACACCAAAGCTAGGCAGGAAGGAGCTGTGCTAGGGCTGGGCAATTGGAAGCTTTCCCCAGCCCCTGCTCCATGGTTGCAGCTCAGGTGCAGATTCTAGCTGGTAGGGAGCTTTACCACAGCTGGGAGGAGTGGGGTGCAGAGAGAAGCAGTGGCAAAAATGACACAGCTTCCAGCTGCCTGGCCGTGGTACCACTCACCTGACCCTCCTGTGGATACAACCAAAGCACTGTGCCCCTGATGTGCCACTGGAGCCACCTGGCTCACATTGAATCGGAGCCAGGTTTTTCCAGCCTGTAGCTTGTTAAAAGTTATGTTTCGGACTACTGACTTAGATTTTGCACTGCTGAGCAAAGCAATGACTAAATGCCCTTAAAAGTCTGGGTCTAAAGCTTTAAGTCATGTTTCTAATATCTCTTAGGATCCCAAGTTACAAAGGCACTTTTGACAATCTTATCCTAAATGTTTTATTTTGTAAAATAATAAATGCAAAGGGCTTTTCACAAGGTCAGATTCAGAGATGAAGAACATCAGCAGCATGAAAAATTCCCTGTTTGTGATTCAAATTTGCCCTGGTTTGTGTTTCCCCTTTGAAATTCTTTATTTAAGTATTCCAGAGAGAACTTCCTTCAGATAGCTACTCAACATCATGGTTTCCATCCCTTACCACAAATAGGATTTCTGATCATCCTGTCTGAAACCTGAATGAATAAGAATATAGATCCCAAGTGTTCACAGATATACATACCTCTACAGTGTTGCCAGCTCTTGTTTTTCCACAGGTTTCACAATGGTTACTGTTTTTCCTAGTTTCAACTGCTGGAATCAAACATTCTTGGCTTTGATTTTTTTAAATCAAGTTTCTAACCCTCTTACACACAATATGTAGCAAGTGGGACTTCCACAGCTCAGAAACCAGAAGATAAATAAAAAAAAACCCTCAACATTTATTTTGAAAGTCTTATGTTTTAAATGTCTCATGATTTTGGAAGACCTGCAGTCAGTAACATTGAATTCTAGATATTTTTCATAGATTTCATAGACATCAGGGCTGGAAGGGACCTCGGAAGATCATCGAGTCCAGCCCCCTGCCCGAAGGGCAGGAAGTCAGCTGGGGTCATAGGATCCCAGCAAGATAAGCATCCAGTTTCATCTTGAAGGTGTTCAATGTAGGCACTTGAACCACCTCCGGTGGCAGGCTGTTCCAGACCTTGGGGGCTCGGGCAGTAAAGAATTTCTTCCTTATGTCCAGCCTGAAACGATCTTGAAGTAGTTTGTGACCATTCGACCTCGTCATCCCTTGGGGCGCTCTGGTGAACAAACGTTCCCCCAGATACTGGTGGTCACCCCTGATAAACTTGTAGGTGGCAATCAGATCACCCCTGAGCCTGCGCTTTTCCAGGCTAAAGAGCCCCAGGGCTCTCAGCCTGTCATCATAGGGTCTGCTTCCCTGACCTCTGATCATGCGCGTGGCTCTTCTCTGGACTCTCTCAAGCTTCTCCACATCCTTTTTGAATTGTGGAGCCCAAAACTGGACACAGTACTCCAGCTGCGGCCTCACTAAGGCCGAGTACAGGGGGAGAATGACGTCCCGGGATTTGCTTGAGAAGCATCTATGGATGCAAGCCAGCATTTTGGTCGCTTTACTAGCTGCAGCATCGCATTGCAGGCTCATGTTCATCTTGTGGTCAATGATGACCCCCAAGTCTCTTTCTTGCATAGTGCTAGCAAACATAGCACTGCCGAG
>NW_005842483.1:762530-772794 GCF_000455745.1 Alligator sinensis
CGGGCTTAGTTTAAAGCCCGGTGGAGCAGGTCAGCCAGTGTGGCTGAGAAGAGCCTCCTCCCTAGGGGAGAGAGGTGGAGGCCATCTCTTCCCAGCAGCTCGCTGCCTCTCTCGCCAAAGAGCGGGCTGTGGTCATGAAAGCCAAAGCCTTCCTGATGACACCAGCGCTGCAGTCTTTGGTTGACCACATAGATCCTCCTGTCCCTCCTCAGCCCATAGCCTGAGACTGGGAGGATCGATGAGAACACCACCTGTGCCCCCAGAAAGCCCTGCTCCCAAATCCCTGTAGCGCCTCATGACCTGGCTGACAAGTGTTTACACCCAAGGGTTTTTTTCCCACTAACTTCAGTGGAACTAGCATTTCACTAGCTTTTGAATGGGTCCTAACCCCTATAGGAAGCACCTAATTCCCTTTGAACCCCTTTGCAAAAAAATCACCCTTGGCCCTTACTTTATACCCAGGCTTTGCCCTATAGCAGTTGTTTAGTTTAGGTGTTACCTAAAAATATAGCCACACTATAAGTATTACAGCTGTGACAGTGACTCACATCTCTGCAAGGAGGAATTAGTGGTTGTGGGCACATCCCTTCTATCTCCTCTGATGGAAAGTACACAGGACAATGAATCAGGACAGATATTTAGAGAACTAAAAAGCAATGATGAATGTGACTTTCCACTGGTCTCAGAGATTAAGTATATGAGTTGAGTGGGTGTCAAAAGAATATTCACTCAAATAAAAGAGATGCAAGACAGGCAGAAAGGCTTTGATCCTAAAAGAGTTTTGAACTAAGCTATAGACTGAAGATTCATGTGATCCATGGAACAGGAACAGCAGTAAAGAGACATACTTCTCTCCACCTTTTCTGTACAGATCACTTCCAGGGAAAACAGGGGAGTTCAGGCATCGTGTTCATTCAGTGTCTAATCCAAGTCCCAACAAGGCCACTTGAAAGCTTCTCATTGAAGTCAATGGGCTCTGGGGAGATGGTCAGTCCTCCACCAATCATTGCTCTGTCAACAAGAGAGAAAAGCTTTGAAAAAAGTAAAGACAAAATCAGCTCCAGAACTGAAAGCCTCTTTATCATCTTCTCATTCCCTGGCACCTTTTGAAAAAAAACTAAGCTTTACATTAAAAATTACATTTTTTATAGGAAACATTGTTTCATTTAGAAATTTACTTCAATTATTATTCAAAACAAATCAAAGGTTTTAAGAGCTCAAAAACTAAATACAGTATTTTCAGGGGGAGCAAAAGGAATGCTATATTTGACCAGATTAATTTTTTTCTTTTCACTTGCCTGAATATTATGAAAAAATATATCATATCTGATTAATGCAAAATAATTCTTCCTGATTTTTTTTTCAACTGGGAACTATGATTGAACCAGAAACTGTTTTTTGCACAACTCAAATTCTGATTCAGGTTTCTCCTGGCCAACTTGTTTGTTTAAGGTCAGAGAGTCTGAGCTGGCTGACTCTTTGACACTATTTCCAGGAGATCTGTAAGTAGCTGTCTTTGCAAAATGTCTCAGTCCCAGCTTGTGACCTGTGACAAATGAGTTGTGTATGGCAGGGGGCCTCAGTGTGGTTCCTAACGAATAAGGACTACATTCAGGCAGTTAATATACACTTTTATTGTGTTTCAAATAGAGGCATTTTGCTTGCTTTCAGTTTTTGAAAACTGACTAATTTTCTTCTCCCTTCTCGAATTCTCTATTTCAGTGATTCTCAAACAGGGTGCCACAAGATCCTTTTAAGGATATCATAGGGCACCACTCAATACTAGCACCATTAGGTGTGCAAATACCCACATAATTCACAAGGCAAGTCTAGAGATTTCAAATAGGAATCCATAGTATCAAAAACATTCTGACCTCTTGAGGTCTTTCTGAGTTCTTTACAATGAAACAACTGCTCTATTATTTTTCTGTAGTCAAAAAAGTAAGTGAAATCTGGCATTTTCCAGCCCATGTTTTGAGTGTAATGCAATGTACCTTGAGTCTGAAAAGGCTATGAATCACTACTCCATTGGAACCTGACTTCAGTCACATGTTTAGCTGCTTTACTAAATCGGTTCTCATGTCTCCCTAAATCATAAGGTTGTTCCAGATCCAGGAAAACAGGATAGTTTCATAGTTTCTAGGGTCGGAAGGGACCTGGGCAGATCATCTAGTCCGACCCCCTGCCATGGCAGGAAAGAGTACTGGGGGTCAAACGGCCCCAGCAAGATGGTCATCTAACCTTCTCTTAAAACCCCCCAGGGTGGGGGCCTGCACCACCTCACTTGGAAGCTGGTTCCAGACCCTAGCCGCCCTGACCATGAAGTAGTGCCTCCTGATGTCCAACTTAAACCTTCCCTCTGCCAGCTTGTGACCGTTATTCCTGGTCACTCCTGGCGGCGCTTGGGGGAACAGGGACTCCCCCAGTGCCTGTTGATCCCCCCTGACTAGTTTATAGCAGGCCACAAGATCCCCCCTCAGCCTTCTCTTGTGGAGGCTGAACAGGTTCAGGTCCCGTAACCTTTCCTCATAGGACCTGCCCTGCTGCCCCTTGATCATGCGAGTGGCCCTCCTCTGGACCCTCTCGATGCTGTCCACATCCCTCTTAAAGTGCAGCTCCCAGAACTGGACGCAGTACTCCAGCTGCGGCCTGACCAGGGCCGCGTAGAGGGGGAGGATCACAAGACAAAAGGATAGTGTCTTTTGTCTTTTTTTTTTTTAGAGCCAGTACAAAATCTGTAGATAAACAAATATTGTGTAGCAGTAAAAAAATCCCAAGGCACTTTTCAGAAGAGATGAGATGATAAACTCAAAGCCTGGCTTCTTTTTGGTTTAGGGAATTAGGTACTTTCTTCCTTCTTCAATTCCCCTGCACTTTCAATTGGATACACTATTATTCTTTACCTCATGCTCTAAACTGTTAGGTCGTGCAGCTGTCTTTTTTGAAAAGCTGGTGTGTTCTGCCCCAAATCTCTGAGACGATCATCTTTTAAGAGTAATTAACATAATCATGATCTTGTGAATTTTACTTTGTTCATGTTACTAGTTTCGAGAACCTGAGATGACACAAATTAAACGTTGTTTATAGGTAATTTTTTATCCATTGATAATGATTCATTTTTGTGTATCCATTACTGTTAATATTGTGTCTAAATTAATACATCTATTTAATTTAGATTTATAAATTAAATGAAAGCACAGAAACTTGGGTTATACCCGGGGGGGGGATAGAGAAGTTCAAATAAAAGAAAGAGCTGTTTCCATATCCTGTGAAATTTGCTTGCAGTACATGGCAGAGTCACATTCAAATCATGATTGGCTCATGAAAATCACGATAGGTGGCAACCTGTGTCTGATAGGGGCTGCCTGGACCATTAAATGCAGTCCCCATGGTGCTCGGGCAGCCATTTATCCAAAGAGTCCTAAAAAGCATCTGCTTCTTGGCTGACATGGTGTCTTCGGCACTCCGTATGACTCAGTATTTCAGAGGATTCATGTTTAGCCCTAAGGTGCCAATAATGGTCTCAGTTCATAAATCCCTGGTGCCATCCTGGCAGTAGATTAATAATCATAGGTTGAATTGAATTGCAAATGAAATCACTTTCCTTTGCAAAAAGTATAATTGTAAAGCTTAAACCATCCTTTGGGAAAAAAGTAAAATCTCCCAGAAGAGCTGTTGGCTCCAGTTTACTAAGTTATTAGTGTTTTGAGGATTTGTAAAGCATTAAGGTTCAGGGTCCTAGTGTTAAGAATGTGTCATTTACAGTGCACTATGTGACATGTCAGTGTTGGGGACTCCCTGTCAAATGTGTGTCAAGCAACTGAGGTGCAGTAGAAATGGAGTTTGGGGACCCAAGTGCAATTCATAATTACATATTACTGAAACAGCTGTGGTAGATTGAAAAATAGTGCCTTTAGGGCCCACTGAAGCAACTGGGAATCTTTCCACTTACTTCAATGAACAGGCTGTTAGGTATATGGGCAATTTAAAGAAAACCCTGTTATAAATTGAAATGTGCTGTCTTTCTATAATAGATAAACCCTTGGCTTTGACCACTTGTAGCCATTACCAATTTTCTGGCAATTTCTGCAAGAAACAGGGTGTTATTTTCTGTTCTTCTGAAAAAATATTATAGTTCAGTAATATTTGTTTCTTATTATAAAGAAAAAATTGTCTGTACTTTCAGTTTGGATGAGGTAGTTTTCATTTTCTGCCCTGAACCACTGAGTAAATTTGCTGTGCACTGTTAAACAGCCATTGCCTTCAGGTGGTTGCAGTTCAGTGATGAATGGAATAATCTTTGCATATGTAGATTGTTTGGTGCTTTGAGAGATGTTTGGATAGATGAAGGACTGCTGTATAAATCTCTTTCATTATCAATATTGCTAGGAGACACTGAATGTGTCTAAGGGCTCGGTTTAATTTGGATGTTTATTACAAGCTCTGGAGAACAGGAAGATAGACTGTGACAATCTCAAAACAACATGAATGGTGTGAAGGAAACTTTCCTAGCTGTGAGAGAAATTAGTCTGCATCTACACTGCTAGGGAAGATCAGTTGAGTGTTGTAGGAACCATCTCTGTAGAGAAACTCTCTTACCAAAGCAAGGCATGGTTTGAAATAGTTGTTAGTGGCTTCCTCCATGGGGTCTTTTGAAACAAAATCCCTGTGTAATGGGACTAGACACCAGGGGTGGCTGTGATGGCCCCTGGTGGCCAGGCAGCTCTGGCTCTGAGTACCCTCCCACTTTGTGCCCTCTTTCCTGCCATGCCTTGCTGTTATTGGGCTAGAGGGAGACTGCCCAGGGTCCCAGAGCAAGTCCTGATCCACTAGGTCAGAGCTTTTCAAACTTTTTTAAAGGAGTGTACCCCTTCTGGAGTGTACCTTTTTCAGATGGGGGAGAGGGGTGCTGATGGCTGACCAGACACAAAGCTGGCGGTGCGTGGTGGTGGTGCAGAGTGGTGGATGGTGGCAGAGGGGGTGGGGAGCTCGCAAGCAGTGGCCGCTGCCGCCATTCACCACTCTGTGCCACTGCCACATGCCACTTCTATGCTGCCATGTGTAAACCCTGGGGCCATCCAAAGTACCCCTAGGGGTATGTGTACCCCCAGCTGACAACCCCTGCACTAGGTCAGTGGTTCCCAATCTGTGATACAGGTACCACCAGCAGTATGCTGACAACCTGTCAGTGGTACACGTTAACAGATTTATTATAATTACTTTATATGACAAACATTTGCTAGTGGTACTTACGGTTGTATCATTTTGAATTGGTGGTGCACAATCTGTCAGAGTTTGGGAACCGCTGCACTAGGTGTCATTGGGTTCTTCCCAAACCCCACTGATTTCTGTCCTGTCCTCAAACACAAAGTTGGCCTTCCTGGCCCATCAGTACTCCAGGGCACTAGTCATACCAGGGACTAATTTTTTGGCCTCTGACTCCCTTACAGCCACACACATGCCTCACAGGTGTTATTGTTCAGTACTTTCCCTTGTTGTGGCCTTAGCCCCCTCAATCTCTTCCCCTCTGCTCTTGCTGTCCCCTTTTGTTTTGGCCCACTGCACTGGACCTTAGCCTATTGGGCACCAGTCCTTGTCTCCCTCCTTTTCTGGGCACCAGGCCCTCTGACCCCCATCTCTGTCCTTTTCTGGGCACCAGGCTCCCTGGCCCTGCCTCTCACCCTCTTGAGCTATAGCTTCAGCCAGGTTAGGCTCATTGGCCACTGCCTGTCAGTATCTTGAGCCTGGCCTCCAGCTGGGCTCAAAGCAGCCACATGCCCCTCAGGTACCACTGGGACCTCCATATTACCCTTCATAGTTTATAGGTGGTTTGGGTTGGGACTACAACAAAGGAACAACCCCTATAGCTAAAACAAACTCTCACTGGGTCTGAACCACAAACATCCATGTCTCTGCTGACTCACAATACTTTCCCCTACCCTGGGCATGTCCACACATGCAATTAATGCAACTGAATATACTCTGGCTCAATTTGAGCCATAGTAAATTAATCCCAACATCATCATCTACACGTGCATTTAAGCACAGTGATTTACTGTGCTGCTGGATACCACTTGTACCTGATGGGGCTATCTGGCAGTGCAGTAAATTAATCAGCTGCATCCTAATTGCTGCATGTGTGTTGATGGTGACACTTTACTGTGCAGCAAATTAGTCACTGTGTAGTAAAGCATCTCATGTAGACCTACCCCCTGAGTCTTAAACCACTGCCAGCCAATGGCATTCTACTTGCATGCCCAGGGTAGCTTGAGTGTCTCTCAGAAGCTCCTCTGCACCTCTCCTGCTCTAAAGCTCCTTCTTAGGCTATCTCCAGGGTCAGACTGCCTCCCTAGTTTGAGCCCTAGGTCTATATGCTTCACAAGTCCCTCCCCTTTCTGGTCAGGTGGCTTCCCCCAGTCAACTGCCCAGCATTTTTCATCAGGCCTGATGTCTGGTCTCCATGACAACTTGCAGCTGCTTCTGTAGCAGTGCCCTTGTTGCCTATGCTAGGTTTTGTCTTATTGTCCTGCTGCAGAGCAGCTTGCTCTACAATAGGCACTCATAGCTTATGTCTTCTAGCTGCCCATTCTCTTGTAGCCAACTTGTTCTGTGTAATGTTCCCTAGACTGGCTGCAGGTGTTCCCCTTTTCCTTAATGTGCAGCTCCCTGCTCAGGCAGCAGTGTTTCTTTGCTGCTTCCCTTGATGCAGCTAGCCTCTCTCTCCACTGCCTGAGTTCTTTCTGCAACAGTTTTTCCCCTTTAAGTAATAGGAGCCCAAGGCTTTCTTTTACACCCTGATTCCAGGTTGGGCTGAGACCTTGCCTGTTGCCTCCTCCCATTTGGCTCCTGGTTCTCCTATATGTTTCATTTGTGCAAGTCATGCAGGGCTAGGTTTCTCAAAGGTACTGAGGTACCTTATAATTCAGATAACTGACTAGATGCATTAACTTGGTTTGCTGCTTTTGCAAATACTACTAGGCCTCTGTGAACCTGTGGACATTTAGATACACATGAAAATCTGGCCCTTAGTTTTTCTGTGCTCAGTTTCCCTAGCTGTAAAAAAAAAGGGGGTGCTAATATTTCCCTTCCTCATGTGTTGCTTGAATCTAAAGATGATGGAGGTCATCTAAGTAAACCAACAGACATTGTAAATTAGCTTCTCTGCAAACTTCCTGGGGCTATTTATTTACACATGTGCAAAATAGGACTAGAATGCTGTTGCTGCTGCTTCAAACTGGTAGCATTTTATAATGCCTTTTCAGTACCACCCAGTCCATTTCTAGCACCAGAAAATACTTGAAGCCAAAGTTAGTTCTTGCCAACCAATTCTATATGAAGTCAATTTTCTTAATATGTTCTAATTGTTAACTTGTAAGGTTGCTAATTCAGTCCATCATTGATTTGAAGGGATACTCTGGATTGGCTACTCTTCCTTTTGTCTTGGGTTTAGAGAAAACGAAGAATGTTTAAGAGAACATGTTACTTAGCATTCCCAGCATGCAGCCAAGGTAAGTCCACTATCTTGATGCAGAGGTAAAGGACTGCCCTAGTTGCAGCGTGCCATTGAATCAAGCCCATCACAGGATTCAGCTAAATCACATCTCTGATCTGTCTGCTTCTGTTCCCTGCCCCTATCCCAACTGCTTCCTTCCCCGCCGTTCCTGTTCATTGCTACTTGAAAATAAATTGTAGCTGTTGAATATCAATCTTTGTTCTCTCCTCCCCATCCATCAGCTTTGCAAATCCCCCAGCAACAAGCATTGTGTTGTCAAAACTTGTTTTTCATTGTCTGGAAATTGTGGAGAAGGCCCAAGGCCATTCAGGCTGCAATATTAAAGAGTTGCTCCTGCAGAGGCTGCAACCACACAGGTAATTGTATAATGGAGTAGGGGGTATGGGGAGACCACTTTGAGATCTGTATAATTAGAGAGCAGTTCTACAGATTTCAGGACATTAATGTGGATTAACCTGAAATAACCATGGTAACAAACTGATCATCTTCCTACACAGACACAGGTGGTCTCGGGGTTGTTTTTTTGGGGTGGTGCGGGGGGGATATTAGGGTGGGGGGGTTGCCTTTACAAAGCTCGTACTCTGTGTACAGCACCATAATAACCTTCAGTACAGAGTAATTATCCATGAAAAAGCCAGAAGCAAACACAATCATTTCTTCCTCAGATCAAACATAATAATTTCTTCCTACATATAGTCTAGTAACAACATGTGAATGCATGTTAAGAGAATAAGCAATTGAAGACTAACAAGGTGGAATACTAAGCCATAGGGGTTTTTGCCACTGGATAGCTGGGTACAAGCTTTTTACAAGGATTTTCCTAGGCTCCATTTGAGTGTGTCAGAAATCCACAAGCTATGCCTGTGTCATTTTTTAAAAGGCCCTAAAACTAGAATAACAGAGGACTGAGCTGTACTGGTTCACTTGTTCAATTCTAAATTTACAGCCTATTATGTGAATATTCCTGGCCATTGTTAAGGGCCCAATTCAAGTCTCCCTGGGTGCATCTACACATGCACTTAATTGTGGAGTGTGGACTAATTAGCTCCGCAGTAAAGCATCACTGTCTACACATGTTCTGGTATTAGGTTGAAGTAAATTAATTAATTCTGCCATAATTTGACTTCAGCACAAACAGCTCTGGAGTTTATCACCTTGCATTAATTGCACATGTAGATGCACCCCCTGTAGTCAATGGGAGCCTTTCCTTTGGCTTTAATGAGAATTAAAGGACACTGTTCACGCTGAGGTTTGCATGTTGAAATATCTGAAGGAGGCTAAAGGTACCCAGATCTTAAGGCACCCAAAGTCTAAAGCACCCAGATCTCATTGAATTCAATTGATAGTTGTAGGGCAAACTCTTGTAGGCAACTATGAAAGTTTAAGGCGCAAATGAATAGCTACTGTTCATAGAAAATTACAGTCACTGCCCCTCCTCACCTCTTCATCATCCAGAAAGGAAACCGTGAGTAAAACCCATGAAGGAATATGTTTGCAACTTCTCACATATTCCAACACGACGTTCAAGCTCTGGAATCGCTAAGAGTATGCAGAGAAGACGAGTTATAATCTTTGTGAGATATTTGAATATGCTTATGAGAATCTAAGGTTAAACTTTTATTGTTGAATCTGCTGTTGGCAGTTGACATAGTTTTTCTTTATGCTCGCAGTATATTCTGTGCTCATCAGCATGTACTCTTGCCTTCATCAGTGGCTTGAGTCAGCTTAGGTCTCAGTACAAGTGGGAAGAACAGAAGTCTTTTACTGGTGAGTGCTCTGTCCTCTGATGGTGGGGAGCTCACCGGAGTTTGTGGCGTTTCATTTAGCCGCACATGCTTGTATCGCACTCAGTTCACGAACAAGCCTGGCCTCCTTTGCTGCGTGCAGCAGAGCAAGGGATACTTCAAGGACTAATTCAGTTCCTGGCAGAGTTGAGAGTAACCTCATGGCTACCCTAAACCACCAAGCTCTTAGTGAAAGCCAGGGGCTGGCAGGCACCAGAGTGATGGAAGTGGCATAAGAACCAGGCAAGATACTACAAGAGTAGGCTGAAATTCTCATTCATCCAAGACATCCTGCCCTGCCTCTTTGTTAAAGCCTTTTTGTCTGTTAAAAAAACAAAACCCAAAAATTCTCACTCTAGTATGTTTGCACGCATAGCCACACTTTTAAATTGGAATCTATTTGGATGCTCTTCTTTCTTGGATTATAGACCCAGTCTAGCTCCCACAGGGTGCATCTACATGTGTGCTTAACTATGCAGTAGACTAATTTGCTGCAGTGTAAAGTGTTACAGTCTACATGTGCAATGCTATTAGACTGCAGCAAACTAATTTTCACTCGCATAAAATAATGCTGTTAGGGACAGTACTATTTTATGGTGGCAAAAATAACTGCACCTAAATGCATGTGTAAATGCTAACCTGGGCATAAATTATGCCTGCTCAGCTCAAGCAGCAGGGAGCAAGAGCCCTGCCTGCTGCCTAGCACATGGCTCTGCTCTTCAGGCACTCTTGTGCCCCAGCCAGCCCTGATGCCATGACCCAGAACCTGTGGCTGATCCCCTGAGCCTGCTGCCAGCCCAGGGCTGCTCCACCCCAGATTAAACTGCTGCAGTCCTAGGCGCACATGAAGATGCTGCACCTGGGAACAGTTAACTCTGGTGCAAAGTGTGCTGTAGGTTATTCAGTTGATTTAACCCTAGCCACTGAAATCAAAGTTAAAACTCGGTAAGAGTTAGATCACGGCCTG
>NW_005842483.1:772825-802763 GCF_000455745.1 Alligator sinensis
TATCTGAACTTTTCCAAGCACTTTCCAGGCTTCAATGATTTAGCTCTATCTGCTTTTCCCTGGGGGAAAAGGATCAGCCCAGTCCAATGAGTCTTGGAGGCATTCTCTACTCCCATCAAGAAAGGACCAGAGGCCGTGTTAGGTCCATAGGACAAAACTGTTTAATCTTCAGCACCTCTGCTAGGAGGGCCATAAATTTAGCACTTTTTTCACCAGGCTCGCATGATCTTCTCCATTGACTTCTGATGTTCCCCTACATCCTTACGAGTTGCAGCAGGTTCTAGGACTTGTTTAGGGAGGGAGGGAGAATGATCCATGGCTTAGTCTGCCAGAGATGAGAGATGGGATCCTAGGGAAGAAACTACAAATTCATCATGTAAATAATAACGTGATATATAAACACAGTCAGTTACTTTGATGGGGAAGAAATCTGTTACAACACAAGTATCACGTTAGGGTTTCTGCTTGAAGTGCTATAGCACTAGCATGGCTCCTTATTCACCTCGGGCCTGATCAAAAGTACAACAGTACTGATTGAAATGCTGTACTGACTTTGCTGGGTTTTGGACCAGGCTTCTAACGCCTGAGGCAGAACAGTGCTCACACAGACATTTTTTTGTTCTATGTGAGCCTTTGAAGGCAACACTTCAGTGTTGCTGGAATGTGCTGTTTATATTTTTCTTCCCCTGTTTTTATTGGCTTGTGCTGTTTATTCCCATCCAAGATCAATCATGTCTAGACTGTAAAGGATTTGATTAGATATGAATTTCAGTGGCTGATACTGATGGCCATTTCTAAATGATTTTGACTACTACTACTATTCAGTTTGTTATTATTTACATTTTTTAAATAATGGGACATAGGTCTATATAGATAGAATTTTCAAGGGGACTTCTGGGAGCAGGGCACCCTAAATTTGGTTGGAATTCGACTACGTATAAATCCTGTTTTAAATCCCAGCCAACGATATCAGCAAATATAGGCTGGAATTATCACAGGGAGCTAGGTCCCTTTATTTAAAAGCACATAAGTACCTAAAGAAGCAGATAGGTGCCTGGTGGGATTTTCAGAAGTGCTTAGACACCTAAGTCCCAAATGAAATGAAAAGGAATTGGAATCCTAATTACCTGAGGGCTTATCTACTCATAAAGTCCTGAAAATGTAACTCTACCAAGATAGGTAAAGTGAAACAGTCTTCCAATGTGGGCACAAAAATACTAGTATAATGGAGATTTATACTACTGCTATAGCTAATTCTATACTGAAGAGAATTACCTTATCCCAAAAGGGATTGTGCCATTAAAGCTCTATCAGTAATACCCAAGTGAAACAGTTATGCTGGTACAAAAGCTGTATTAGACCACTCCTTAGACTGCTTTGAAAATGGATGACTGATATTGTATGGAGAAAATAAACTATATGACTTTGTCCTTTCTCTCTCCTCAATGATCTATATGTTAAAAACCTGACTACACAATAGTACAGACAACAGTTATAGGAAAAATACAAATTGTCTCATGTTCTTCAGACCTTCCTTATGGATATACAGCATATAATGCAAAAGGGGTCTGACTCCTTGACCTCCGGATAGTACTATAATAACTGGCAAAGCCATTCCCTTGTGGTGTTTTGGTTCTCAACCTTTTCTCTGCCTTTTGACTGTTAATTCTAGACATTTTTCTCTGCATTCATTTTCATGGAGGCAGAAACTGCTTATTGCCAATTTGTCCTGTTTAAAATCAATTCCTCCCAAGCTTAATGATGTGTAGCCTGTCTAATATAGAGACCCAGTGATAACCTCTGCTATAACCCATGAAGGGGGCTGATCTTACATTCCTTGTACTCTCTAGAGTTCCCATTAAACAACCAAACCAAAAATAATTGCAGACACAAGACAAGAGCAAGCAACAATATGCCTTCTCAAATCATATAGCTTCTGGCTCACCCAGAGTAAAATTCACTCCCTGTGCAATGGGATAGCCCAATGTCTCTTAATCATTTAAGACCCACTCCTCAGTATAGAGCCAAAGAAGGAAATAAATGGTGGTTTTAAGTACGCCCAGGCAGTAGGCAGAGTCAAACAATGCCCTGTGTTGTAGCTCATCATTCTCTGTATATTCAAGGCACACTGACCCCATAAACCACTTCTTGGATGCAGGTACCTATAAGCATCTTTTGAGACGTTTACATTAAAGCCAGTCTGACTCCAGGATCACCTTCCCCACCATATTACTTGTTTTTCCTGACATAACATGCAGTAAAGTGAATTTGCAATAAAAAGGAAACAAAACATGAAAGAAGCATACTATTTGCAGTATCTTCCCCGCTTCCTGGGTGGGACAATGGCAGATCACAAGCCCTAGCTCCCCTCTTGAGCAAGTCCAGCAAGGAGTGGATAATCCAAGTTTTGCTGGCAAGATACATGTGGATTGTAGGTTGGTGATCAGTGTTGGTTGCTCTAATACAATCTTTTTCCATAGCTATAAGAACCCAGCTCATCCCACAGTTACTGAATTTATGATGGTTAACTTTGGCTCCGTTTGCTTTGTGCTTCCTTGTATACAAATATGCTGACTCAATGGATGGGTGAATAGTCAGAGTTTGTACTAGCAGAGTTTTCTTCTAGCCAGAGGAGGTTGGATTGTTGCTGCCCTTTCATACTTGGTGATCTGTGTTCAGCTGCGGAGAGCAGAGGAGGGAGGCCATTTACACCAAGGGGCTCTGCCTCTGCACTTCTGCAGTATAAGCTAGATGGAAATGTGCCACCAACAACTCCCCCATCCACTGAACCCTCCCTCTCTCTGAGTCCTGAGAGAGAGTTCTCACAAGGGACACCGTCAACATTAACACTTGTGTGAATTTGCCCTGTGGGATGGAGAGCGGGCAAGGTATATCTATGGTGCAAGCAGTTCACTAGTCAGTTTGCTCCCCCTCTCTTTGTAGGGGAGCCTGAAAGGTAAAATTCTTTATTTTATATTTAATTAGAACTGACTACATAGTTTTATTTTAGCAACTAAAAATCAGCAGGTAGACCAAGACTTAAGCCCCTTGTTTAACTAGAGACCAGAGCAAGTCTGCTTGGAAACTCTCTCTCACATTCCTTCACTGGAAGGTTGCTGAGAGGAAAAGGGAACCCTTCAGATCAAGGAACAGCAAACAGGCCAACTACAGAGGAGTTTGCTAGGGAAGGTCTGCTTGGAAAGAAATCCAAGAAATGAGAGGCAGCAGATTAGAAGACCCAGAGACATGGCTGGATGACGTCGCAATCCCAGAGCCGCTGCCACTTTCAGCTCTTCCTTTGCTTCCACCTGTGAGGTGTCCACCCAGGTCCTGGTTTGGTGCTGTGTAGACTGCAGCTTGCAGATTCCTTCCAATCTCAGCCAGACTGGGGAGCGCCTGCAGTGTGAATGGTGCAATCTGGTGGTGTCCCTCATGGATAAGGCAACAGGAAGAGGTAGGAAGGCTCTGAAGCATCATCCGCCATGTGGACTCCATCAGTTCCATGCTGGAGGAAACCTCTAGGACTGTGGAGGAAGGACTTCCAGAGGTGGTGCTAGGAAAGGAAGAGGACATGGAGTCCCAGGAAGTTGGAAGCTTGTATCTTCTGGCAGCAAGAAGTTGTCATCCCCACATGAAGCGGTTTGCCTGGAGAACAGATGTGGAGCAATAGAGGAGGAGGAGCACATTGCATTGGTGGAAGAGTCCAAGCCAGGAAACCCCAAGGTAGGGAGGACTGAGCAGGGGCAACGCATAGGGGGTGCATGTGGCTGCACGTGCACCCCCTGAGCGTGGCGGTGCACCCTGTACAAAAAGGCACCGCTGACAGGATGCACTGATTTCATAGAATCATAGAAAATTAGGGTTGGAAGGGACCCCAGGAGGTAAAATCAGTGGAATTTTACAATGATAGTTCAAAATCTTTAAGTTTAACAATGTACTCTGAACTTATTGGAGCCTTACTATTTCCAAGCATTTTTATGAGCATCCTAAATGGAGTTTATTTACTGCTAAATGCTATAGGAATGGGCCAGACAAAAAAAAAAAACCTTTGATAGAGCACTAAGAAATATTTTCTAATACATAGTGATAAAATGCTGTGGAATATATTTCATTCCATAATGAATATACCTTATAGAGTTATGAAATGCTGTATTAGCTATACTGCTACACAGTACTGTGAAACCTAGAGCCTCAAGTAGGACATTGATCAAACCTTAAGACACAGTAATTTAAATAGCACTTACTTGTTAGAAGACACAAGAAACTCGTTTTCATTATACAGTGTTATTATTTGAACCTGGTGAGCCAATAGGGGTGGGGCAGGCAGCATGTGTTCCCTTTAATGAGCACATGGATGGTGGGTCATCAAGAAAAACCTGGATTAAACAGTAGAAAGAGCAAAGAGGGTTTGTGAGCAGTGGAAAGAGAACTTTTAACTCCCAGTCCAGTCATCAGGTTGAGAAGGCAGGGGGAGGAGGGAAGTTGTGGGTGTCAGCTGGGGAAGGAAAGGCTGGTCTGTGGTGACAGAAGTGAAAAATCTCACAAGAACGAACTGTTGTAGAACTAGCTCCTGCTCCCGGCCACTATAACACATCTGCCCACGATGATGGTGTGGAGGAGGCTCCAAAAGAAACCATATGTTGGATAAATATTGTAGTGTTTCCTTCTACTTGCTTGTAATAAATAGTACTGACACACAATAGGTTTGACTTATCAGGAGAGATCCCCTCTGCTGGACTGTCTGGGCCAGGCATCCAGGCCAGCCTTCTCTCAGTCTGCCGGCATTGGGAAGAGATCCCAGCTGACCGGCAAGAAGACCTCTTCTCATCCAAATTCTTACCAGCCCCAAGCAACTCAGTGCTGTCTGCCATAAATATAGCCCAGTAATGGCTTCCTAGGACTAATTCCTGTCCTGCTCATTCTAATATGGACAGATGATGTGAGCAGTACTGCTGCAGGTTTTGTGTTTCACTGGAGCCACTGTCCTGGGTGTCACCTCACCCCAGTCTCCTATGAGCAGTAACTTTGTCTAAGTAAACAATGGCTTTTACTCTCTCTTGGCTTTCCTATACCTTTGCCTTTCCCAAGAGGTGAGGAAATCCAGGATACCTTGTAACAGAGGGTTTCACCCCTGTTACTGGGGGTAAACCATGGGAAAGAGCTGCAGAGCTAAGTCCCTTTGAGGTGAGGCCCTTTAGAGACAGAAAGGATGAAGAGATGAAGCTAGGAATAAGCTGCAGACCCATCCCTCCTGGAGGCTGCATACTGGTAAAGAGGACTCCCTGTGCACGCTTGACTGGGCAGGGTCAGGTGACCAGCAGAGGGCAAGGGCCCAGAGAGAATAAAAGCTGGTCCCTGGCTTCCAACTGGGGGGAGAGGAAAGGCTTAGCTGACCTGGGAGAGCAGGTCAGCCAAGGAGGGGATGAAATTTTTTATGTTTTGGACTTTGCTGGCAGCCCAGAGTGGTAGGACAGTGTGTTAAAAATCTCTGTTGATAACAACTGGTGGAATCTGTGGCTACGAGGGGAGATGTGGAGGCTGTATAGCAGAGTGCTGGTGTGAGACTGTAGTAATTGACCCTAAAAAGGGTGGTGAGTACCTGCTTTGGGACCTAGGATCTGCCCAGGTAATGGTAAGGAGCCTGCAGACCTAGCCCAGAGGGTAAGCTGTCAGCTAATGGAGCTAAGGGCCCTGGGTTTGAGACTCTGTTGAGATAGAACTAGGACTATTAGCTAGGCAAGAAGAGACCTTATGGATAGAAAGGCTGAGGCCCTGGAAGTGTTTAGTGGAGATATAGATAAGGAAAAGGCAGTATGCACCTGGCTCTCAGTCTATGCTATCACCTCATCTCTGGGAAAAGGCAACCTTTCCAAGTTATTTAATGAAAGGCATGGCAGGATAGTGAGATAGGGGAATTCTGGAGCCACTGGCAGACTGAAGCCCAGACCTACCCACCAATGGTGCCCTGTTATGTACTGCATAGCTCCAGGAAGGTGGATGAGACAAAGTATAGTGTAGTAATAGTAGCTATAATAATATAATGCCAATTCCAGATGCATTTGGCTGCAGAGGCCCCCGTCGTGATGGCATACCAGCATTTAAACCAGGAATGGCTGCTAATCAACTTGGCTCCAAGTCAGAATAGTGCACAGACCCACTAAATCATTCAGTGCACATATGAGGCAAAGTGGCTAGGGATTGCACTTGGGAATCCAACAAGCCAGTACAGTATGAATGCACATACAGAAACTTTTTGTCTGCACTAACATAATGTATGTGCAGGGGTGCGTTCAAACAAGAATAGAGGCCAGGTGTTACCTTGCCAATTAATAAGAATCTTGTGATGTGAACGGCAGGCCAACTTACTGAGCACATGCTAAGCTTAGTGTGAACTGCATCATGGTGTGGGGACAAATTTTGTCACAGATGAGCAACAATGTTACACTTTGATCTAAAAGTGTTCCTGTCAGCTGCTGGTGGGAACTGAGAAAGCTAGGCAAGAAATAGCACAAAACAGAAGTAGTTGATGTTATGTCATGCTCAGTTTGCTCTAGAGGTGTAGTCATTTGTCATTCTTGCTCCCCCCCTACACACAGAGCAGGTAGAGTGCCACCAAACTTATGATACCCACCTGACAGGGGCAAACAGCTCCAGACAAATATAAAGTAATTGCTTCTAGGAAATGTAGAGAGAAATCCTCTCAGTCTTTATTTCAGGTTAGTGATTCAACATGTAATTGAATCCAAGAGGTATGCAGGGAGGAGGGGAGGATTTGGTCACTTCTTAGTCCACTAACCAAATGCCCAAGAGAAGGCTTTGGCAAAACACCTGGGCTAAAAACAGACAGCTGGCTTGATTCTGACTGTAGTGTTTTATCTTGCAGCAAACCTCAGACCTTTTAGATGGACCAGCCCTTTGTACCTGTGAATTATGCAAATTCATACTTTGCCTGGGAATAATCATGGCTAATTCCAGTTAATTGCCATTTAAGCCTTATGTGTAGGTGACTGCATCTATTTTGATATGAACCATATCCCCGACCAATCAAAGCCACATTAAACCAGTTGTCTCTCTTTAGCCCTGAGCTATACTGCCACCATAGGGCATGAGCTATGTGTGCACAGGCTATGGATTTAGTGTGATTGGGGGAGACTTCCCTGTGTTGTCCAACTCCATTTCCAGTAGTGGAGAAAGGCAGGCTTGTTTGCCTTCTCTGCTTTTTTGCCTCCTTGCTGAGTAAAAACAGTAGACTTGCACTTGGCACAGGTCACTAATGGAGAGGGTCACTAAACTTTTGAGGATCAACCATTCACAAAGAACTTAGTGAATAAAGGAAAAGCTGTTGCTCAGGGTAAATTGGTCTTTCAAGTCTGAAATCCAGGGAAAGGTAATTAAGCATCAGATCACCTGATGGAGGAATGCTATCACCTGATGGGGCTGATGAGAAGGCATATTGGGAGAACACCCTGCCTGGCACAGGGGATTGACTGAGGTTACAAGAGAAAGTGGCTTTTTTTTTTTAAAGCTATTGTAGAAGAAGCTTAGGATGGGAGAGTACTGGCACAGGGCTTTTTGCATTGCCTGTAGGTGGTTTCTCTGAAGTATAGTCCTGGACTTCTTGGAGAACTCAAGCTTGTGCTCAGAGAATGGTCTATAGTGATGAGGAAAATGAGTGTTTGTATTGTTTTTGTTTTGATCTTAATGTTTCTTGAGTGAGTCTGGGTCACCCTTACAAAACTTGTGTTTGCTATAGGGCACAGCTGCTGTGTGTCCTTGAAGAGAAAATCTGTAAACTGGGAGTACCAGCAAGGATAGAGCTCTAGGACAAGGTGTCCTGAGTCTAGTGGAGAGACAAGGAGTTGGCATTGATCCTGGGGCAGCTGGGTTGTGGGGTCCCATTATGTGAAGAAGTGTCTGGCAGAGAGGTTATACCTGGGAAGTGGCCAAGGAAAGAGCTAGTGGTGCCTAGCAGGACTAATGGAAGCTGAGAGTGCATGGACCTAGTGCATGAACCCCAAACAGAGCAGCCTGCTAAGTGCCCAGAAGGAGAGAGGTTTGCTGGGCCAGCCCTAATGAATGCTCATTAACCACATGTGCAGCTAAAGCAATGGCTTAAGTTCCATGGAGCCTCTCCCCTCCCAGAATCAACTAGCAATTTTCCTCCTGTATCATACTCTGAAGTACTAGCACTGAATAAGAAGCAATGACCAATAATGCCCAAAAGACATTTCTGTCTATGGTAAGAAGGTGGTATCTATATAAATGAATGATGCATTGTGATCTGGTTAGCATTTTGCACAGGGGTAAATTATTTTTATGTGGTGCAATGCAGTGAGGTGTCTGGACCTGAGATTAAGCAAAATGCCACTTGAAGGGAGCTGTTTCCTTTTCAGAACCAGGAGCAAACTCCTTTACAGTAATAATTTCACAAATCTCAATTGCACTAGTAACAGCTAATTGATGTACTTCTGCTTTGCTTTAAAACCTTTGCTGAAATAAACCCAACTAGTAGAAGATATTTGGACGAGGATCTCTGGTATTGTCAGACACATTCTTACACCAGAAGGCTATAGTTCATGGGCCAAATCCTCAGGAGATGTAAATTAATGTAGTGCTGCTGAAATTAAAAGGTGTATTTCTATCTGATCTGCACTGCTTCTATCACTGTGACAGCTGACTGCCTCTCTAATATAAGCTTCTCAACCAATTGCCCCCAGCAGGATGAAATTCATAAAGTGCTGTCTCTCAACAAATGTTGTATGACATGAGCTATAAATTGCTGCTGGTCAGGAACAATTAGGTATGGCAGTGATTCTTGCACCTGTGTTGGTGTTCTACCTCACATTGAGATGCATGGAATCCTAGAAATGCAGGGCTGGAAGGGATCTCAGGAAGTCTAGTCTAACCCCTAATCAAGGCAGGAGTAGCCATAGCTGAACTATGGGTACTCTCAGGCAGGTGTGTTATGGATAGTAACAAGAAGTTTTCTCAGGGCAAAGCTCAAAGTCAGCCAGTCTAGCCTGTAGGATCTGCAGGGAATGTGCTGGAGAAAGGAGCTCACTTGGATATGCCTGATCTGCCTTGGGAATCAAATGGAAAGTTCTAAGTGGATCCTCATTTGCAGTGATGTCAAGGTTTGTAACCTTCAGTTGGTACAAGAGGAGTTTATTGGAGTACCAATCACTCCTTTAAGTACACCCAGTATAGGAGGCTTCCCAATTGGCATCAGCTAGTCTTATATTAATCCTGTTCCTAGCCAATAGTGAAGATCAGGAGTGTGACTTGCATGCATGGGTCTCCCCTTCCCACTGTGACTCATGGGAAGCAGGACCTTCAAGTTACTCTCACGTACACTGGAGGGGGGACAAACAAGTCCATGCTTTGGAGCTGGGGAATAGAGGGCAGGGGCTCTGGAACTGTAGCAGTCTGTAAGGTTCCCAGGAAATTCAGGAACCTCTGTAAAGGACTCTTAATAACAAACCCTCCACAGTGCACAATGCCTCTGTTTAATATTGATACCCCAGTGAGACACCAGGGCCTTGAAGAATGCTGCTGTGCTGTGTCAAAAGGGACCCGAACAAGACTTGATGGCCTTGGGAAGTGCCTCCCAGTGCTATATTCCTCATGGAAAACAAAAGGTTAATGATAATGCTGCCTTGTATTTTCCTACCTCCCTTGATCTGCAAAAGCTCAGTCAATTACTGAAGTGCAGGTAGTGGCTCATACAACTTTGTTTTGCACTTAAAGCCATGGTTCTTCTCTATCATCTGCCACTGAAATGCAGCCATCTCTGGGCTGGAATGCTGTAATAGTTCAGTGGGGTACAGACCTAAAAGCCTCGGAGCTGTCCATGCAAAAAACCTCTTTTGCACCATATCCCATCTGCCCCCATTTCTGTCCCACCCAAGGTATTGATGGGTCCATTGCTTTAGTTGTGGCTCTGATTAGGCTCCTGCGTGATTTCAAAATTAATCGGTCTGTTCCAGCCATTCTGAAACTGATCTCTGCCTTGCCTCATCTGGGTCCAATTGGCCCCTCGTGGAAATAATATACTGGCTAACTCACATTAGATAGTTGCAGAGTCAAATTTAAAACATCAAGAAGTCCTAAAGGAGAGGAAGCTTCAGCTAGAACAGAATCTATTTAATCCACTCATTCTTGCTGTCGGCTCTAATTTTTTCCAGGGTGAACTTGAAAATGGGAGACATGTGGACCATAGATGCTGATCTTCATTTAGTTTTAACAGGTGAGTAGCCACTAGACTTTCCTATGAATTCTGCTGTCTCAACGTAGCCTACAGTGAGCTGGAGAATTTTTTATTCCTGGATAAATGAGATGTTTTAATGTCAGCTACTGAATTCTTGTGTAGTCTAGCATTTACTCCCTGGTGAGGTGGTGATTGTGTGTCTGTGCTGGGGAGGGTTTGGACTGATTAGATTTCCATGTGGGTTGCTCAAGGCAGCCCCTCGCACACATTTCTCTTTTTAAAGAGAAGCTAGTGCTCTTAAAAGTGCCAGATTGACAGCCTCAGGGACAGAAATCCTCTAGGCAGATGGTACATGCCAGGAGGCAGCAAGGACCTACAAAAAGGACTCAGCCTAGGCTGACCATATGGAAATGTAGGACACCTTCTTCCCCACACACATTTCCCCACAAGTTGGTGGGGGCAGGGCTACATGCTTGCTTGCTTGCAAAGTGCTGTGCTGCTGCAACTCACGGCCAGACTGTGCCCCACACTCCTGTCTTTGGCATGCCCTTTATCATTCCCAGCAGCAGGCCAGGACCAGCCTCTGAAATCCAGGACTGTCCCAGCTAAACTGGAACATGGTAACCCTAACTCAGCCCAGCATCCTGTGTTCTACTCCAAGCTTCACCAGTGACATGCTAGGAGACCTTGGGTGAGCATCTTTATCTTCCCATCTTTTACTTGTCCTTTATATATGCAACTTCTTTGGGATGGGGACAGTCTTTTGCTATATGTTTGTACAGCCCCTAGTACGGTGTCACCCTCATCTTAAAGAGGACTCTTCAGTGCTACTGTAATGTGTAGCAATGCAATGCACACACTTGACCTTCTTTAAGTGATTTATATAGAGATCCACTCCAAGGATGAGACTGCAGTTCAGTTTCTCTGGTTTACCCAGCAATCCTTGTCCTCTCTGCCAGGCCTCTAGGATTTGATTTAGTGTAAGACCTGGTGCCTGCTTCCAGCCCCTGGAGCAATCCAGGAAAATATCTAATGGAAAGCATCTCATCTTGCTGGAGGAAGGCGAAATGACCTAGGACTTGAGCTTTTCCTTTAGGGCTATGTAATACGTATGAATCAGCAAACGGGATTACCATGAGGCCCCTGGTCCCTGGCCTGATTCCAAGCCTAGTGCCATTGTCTTGCATAACATATTGGTTCCCCTTTCTAAGGCAGCAAAGGAGGGTGGTGGAAACTCAGCCCCATGAGAGCACAAACAAAGCCAGCAACAACTTTTGCAAGCAACATGCATTGGAGGTGATACCTGGACAGAAGCGAGGGCTGGCAGGGGTCAGATCCTCCATGTAGAACAAGTTTTGGCAACAGACCTGTGACTATGCCACGCTCTATTGCCCTCAACTGATTGAGATGGGCTCCTGTCCTCCACCTCTTTAGCTCTGGCTTGGCATGACAAGGGATGTCACTATGTTGGTATGCGAGTCCCAGGACTGAGCTGCCATTTCCCTTTGCCCCTGTATTTATTTATCCCTTCCAACAATGGCAACACTGGGGGCAGGTCTGATGGATTCCCTTGCTTCTCAGCAAGCAAATTAGTTTTTAGCTTGGCTCACTATGCTATGTGCCAAGGCAAGTGAAACAACCTGTCCCATGTAACCAAGCCTGGAGCTAATGGAGAAGCAAACAGATAACACAGCTAGCCTGTTTCTGTCTCGGTGCCATGCTCAGAGGCTCTCACTGCTGCCCGCATTTCCATTCCTTCCCAAAGAAGATGCATTTCCACTTCTCCCAATCTCTTCCGGAAAGCGATTGCGACAGCAGGATAATGGGCTTCAATTTGCAATTGGGCACACTGCACCTGTGCTGTGTATTGGAGGTGGGAGGGGGTTCTCTAAGGCTAACTCAATAGTCTCCTTATGCATGGGTGAGCCTGACCCTAGGGCAATGAGGCAGTTAGCATTCCCTGTGCTTAATCCAGCCATTAGGATGTGCCAGGAATGTAGCAAAGCGGTGCACTGATTGGGACAGACTGCAACCCTTTTACACTTCCATTGCTGTAGAGCAGGATTTACCTCCAGCTAGCAGCAGGGTTTGCTAGTTAAGGGGTTCATTGGCTAGCAGTCTGTCTGGCTAACCTCGGAGATGCGATGCAGGGATGAGGTTTTATTTTCCCTATGTGGCCATATGGGGAGTGTATAGGACTTAACTGTGGAAATTGATGGGTTATAATCCACCAGAGACTGAAATGGGTAAGTCTCTTCATCCCACTGTGCTTCAGTTACAAATCTTTCCTCTGCTTTTTTAGAAATGAATGAGGAATGCAAGACCATATATTTATAGCAGAAATTCAGTTAATAAAATTAACATGGTTCTTGCATGACACTTTAACCCACAGCTCTCGAATTACTGTGTAAAGGATTATCATTATCCCCATTTTACTGGAGGAGAAACTGAGTCACAGAGGTAGCAAGTGATTTGGGTAAAGCCAAACTTCAGGTTAATGGGCAAGCTGGGTAGAATGAAGGCCTTCTAACTCAGTCCACAGAGCAATGCTGTCTTTCCAGGGAAAATAAACCTGATCAGTAACTTATTGAAAAGCAAAGATTGGCCACTTTAGATGTTGAATAGATATAGCTGTTTTTAAGTGGCTTGGGCTAAGGCAAATCTAGGCAGTCTGGCATCTCAAGAGAGAAGAGTTTAAATTTAGTATTCTCCAAGAGGTGTTTAACATTCACAGCAAATACACCCTGTGCTGGGCTTACTGTGCTTTGTGCAGATTTAGTATAACCAGGAGTTTATGGCAAGCAACAAAGCCAGGTTTCAGCAAATGGAGAATCATAACACTGCTTTGTAATAAAGTCCTTCTGGGGTTTTTGGGGGGGGGGTTTCAACCTCGCTTCCTAAAGGACAAGGCCATGTGGCATCTACTGTAAACCCAGACATTTAATGGGGAACGTGATTCCATCAAGTTTCTTGTCTTTCATGGGCAAGATCTAAAATCAACAGCAGCTATAACAAAAGCAATTAAACTGGTCCCACTAGAGAGACTGCAATAAAAACCAATTAAATGCCTGCTTTTGCTGTGTGTGAGCACTAGAGGGAGGAACAACATGCTATTGCTCTGACACCTTGCACCTTCAATACAGGCAGCTCAGCCCTCCTGCAGCTGAGGGGGGAGAAGACTGCTAGTGTCCTTGTAGAGTTTGGGGCACATGGAAAACAAGATGGTGGGTGCCTCAGTACCTATGTGAGTTTGCTGCTTAGCACTTGGGGAGGTGATCTGGCATCAGAGCATCTGGTCCTGACACTGCCACATACTGTGATGCAGTTACCAAGCCATTTTCCTCTTGTATCCAGTCCACTGTAAAAGCAAAGAGCTAAGCTTCAGGGAAGACACATGTGCTGGGGCACAAACCAGCCCCTTAAGATCAATGGGAGACTTTCCATGCAGTTCAATAAATCAATATTGGTAACGTGCTTTGAGATCATCAGGCAAACAATGTCAGGATTTATTTAAAATGTCTTTGCATTCCCATTCCCCTCCTTGGCAAAGTATCCAAGAAATGCAGGCGAACTGGCCAAAACTGCTGGCCAAATGAATACCCATCCAAGCTCTGGGACAGACTGAGTTTTTTTTTTCTCCCCCCATCAAACCCACTCTGAAAATGCATAAGAAAACTGCCAGGTGAGATTAGGGAGGAGAGAAGACCAAAGCCATCTGATGGGGAGGGAAGAAGGAAAGACATGCACAGCTGGTGAGGGCTAATGAAGCGCATGCCCATAAATATTTATTGTCTTCTCTGTCTGCTGCTTGCTGCAACTTCCAAGGAGATTTGGTTTCTTGACACACAAAAGTATGAGCTGGGCAGGCCCTCAGATGGGGTAGGGGGGCTGGTTTGTGTGCATGCCTGTGGACACATTCAAATACATACCTATATTTGTGTGCACATATTGTGTTCAGTCCCTTTCCTCACCTGACTTGGACCTGGAGATATTTGTTTTTTTAACAGTGAAGTCTGGGACAGGGGTATTACATATAACTGTACATAATACAGTATTGGGGGATAGTAGAGAGCACCCCTCTTGCTCTATACTTTTAGTCATCCTGTCCTGCATGAATCTGCTAGGCTTCAAAGATGAGAAGATGGAGATGGTCCTGTCAAGTGGGAAAATGAATAAATATTTTAAAATGTAATTGGAGTCATGAGGGAAATGTGACAGGATTTAAATGATGACATAACACACTTGTCTCGTCTCCGCTGCCTCAGCTAATGAGCATGAATTGAGAGCATTAGAGTTGTTTCCGCAGGCATTAGTATGTGTGAGTCAGGAGATCACATCCTTAATTTAGCCTACTCTCTGCTGGTAACCAGCCCTTTCCTTGGCCAGTGTACTCGGCATTGCCCTATGCAGCCCTGGATTAGGGTTGCTTTGTACCTAGATGCCATGGTGATGGGCAGATCAATCGGAGCCTGTAGAGCTGCTTCAAAGCATGTTGATTCCTTTTCCCGCAAATGTTCCCTGAATTACCATTTGTGTTTGAACCTTTCTGGGAAATCTAGAAATGAAGTAAAGATTTTCATTTTGCTTCCAACTGAGGTTTATTGGGTTTGAGGGATTGAAATTTCCCATGGGAAGAGGTGAGGGGGAGGGGGGGAATGACTCTCGATGCCTGCCCGCCCCCCCCCCCCCCCCCGGGTGTGGCTTTTAAGCTAGCTTTCTTTTTTTTCTTTTTTTTTTCTTCAAGAAATATCTTCATTCAAAACAAACGTAACTAGCTTTAAAAAAACAAATAAAAAAAAACCAAAAGCAGCTAGAAAGGAAGGATGGTTCAGTAGACGGGGACCAGCCCAGGAGTGAAACTGGAGACCCACCATGAAACTGTCTGTGTCACTGTCTTGCTCTGGGTAAGTTGCTTAGTCTCTCTACCTTAGTTGCCCACCTGTATAATGAGAATACACCTTTCCTACTGCAGAAGGGTGTTGCAAGGTGTGGTAGGGCACTAGTAGTACCTGCCACTTGAAGGACTGGGCCAGGGAGGGGCAGGTGCCTGATTAGGGTGGCCATTTTAAGGCCCAGCTCCCTGAGCAGCGGGCATTTCTTGATCAGCCAGCAGAAAAGAAACACGTCTCTGCTGAGCTCTTCCAGCAACACCTTGGAGATAAGGGTGAGGCTATGGGGATGGCTTGGAGGCTTCATTGCTCCTGGGCATGACCTAAAACTGCACCCTGCTAGGGCAGAAAGTACTGGTGGGGCTCCTGGTGGCATGGCAGTCCCCAGGTAAATGCCAGAAGTGATCACCTCCCCGGTGTAAGGCGGATTGGGGCACCTTAACCCCAGCCCCCACCTTCAGGTGAGTTATATAATGTAGGGAAGGCAGGTAAGCTTTCTGAAGCAGCTGAGCCTGCTGGGGGGTAAGTGATCCCACAGGGTCAGGCATGCTTTGTGAAACACCTGAGCCAGGAATGGGGGACCCCTGAACCCTGTGGATGGGCATGCAGTTTAGACCTGACCTGAGGGACCTCAACTGGTCCATGCTGGGGCCAAGACTCAAAGGGCCCACCGCAAGGGATGCCCACAGAGAGCAAAGAGGCTGGAGATCCCGACTGGCCTGAGACTCAGCCAGGGCCTAAGGGGGAGCCGAAGGTCCCAGAGAAGGGACCACAGCTAATGGGGTGAAGGGTACAGCTGAGTTTAGCTGCCTGGGATGCCATCTGCGAGGTTTGGGCCACAGTGTAGTGGTAGAACAGAGCTGTGGAGATCCTCCTAAACATCAGGGTTCAAAATGGGCAGCCTCCCACCTGACTAATATCCTCATACTATTACATCAAGGTGTGACAGGTGAGTGAGGTGGGCGGCTGGCCCATAGATAGGAGGCAGGCCAGTGTTTGCATCAGGCATGAAAGCTTACCCCTGTTACAGAAGGATAAAGAGATTATTAAATCGTCTGAGAGGCAAGGATTTTTGTGGGTGATACTTATCACCCACAAAAATCCCTGCCTCTTGCATATTTCCTGGACCATTATTGCTACATCACTTCAACACTATTTAATATCTGAGACATTCAGATAGTATAGCACTGTGGGCCTCTCAGCTACCATGGAGAGAGGATTTGATATAGGAACATAGATAAGGCCCCATGGAGCTGCCCGGCTCTAATCTTCCCCATGGTCATTAACTGAGGTGGAAGAGATGAGGTTAATTTGGGAATGTCTAGACAGCCTCCATGCTATGCTAGGGCATCCTGCTGTAATGCATTTGGTCTCACTCTGCTCATGCCAACTCCTGCAAGTGAGGAAATGGAGCCACCTTAAAGCAGAGCTGAGCACGTGTCTGGAGCTGCGCCCAGGCTGCCTGTCTCATGTGGGCTTCTTGGTGTGTGCTTAGCACTGCTCTAAGATGGCTACATCACCTCATTTGGTGTTCTTGCAATAGGAATGATTAAGTGCAGCATGCTTCACAACAGCATTCTCAGTTATGGCCTAGAGGCATAGGCAACATGTAGGGGGAACATGGGGAAGAGGGGGGCATATGCAACCCTAAAATTGGCCCTCACTGGCCAGGGAGTAGGGAGTGCTGGCCGGTGCCCCCTCTGAGAAGTGCTGCCGGCACTTCTGGTTTGCTGCTGGCACTTCCACTGGTGGTGGCAATCCACTGGGGGACCCCCCACCTCCACTCAGCGATCGGCAGCTGGTGCCCTGCAGAGCCAGGAGGCACCAGTTGCCCATGCCTAGAATTGTTGTAGATGAGTTCTTTGTATCCTACTTCTGTTATCCCAAGTCTCTCTTCCCATCCCAAGGTGGAAGTAGGTTCTCCCCTCCCCCTCTGCCCTCTCTTCCAGAAAGGCCTAACCCAAACTTGGATGCTGCTATCGTAGTAAACAGTGTTCATGGAAAGCACTGATTTGGCATCACAGGGTCTTGAGGCCCTTTGGTTTAGCTCCAAAGTAGTGACAACTTGATCAGTGTATCTTAGCCCTGAGCAAGAAGGCTGTTAATGATCTTTTTTTTAGATGGCAAGAGAGCCTAGGTTTCCCCCATTCTGGATATTTGAATCCTTTTGTCTGCAGTGACCAAGTCCGTGCAACATGCAGGCGTTATGCTCTACCATGCAAACAAATGCTTGAGTGGTCAGATGCACTTGAAGACCATTGTTGCAATTTCCAAGCACTGCAAGCTGTGGGGTGGCAGGAATGGTGTAGTCTCTCAAGGAGCCCACATTGGCTATTTTCTTTCACACTTTGAGATTAGAACAATTTTACAGTGACCCAGGTACCACCCCCTCCCTTCCTTTTCCCACCCCCTCCGCCCTCTATGATTTACTTCTTGGCTCTATTTCCTATTCTGCATGCTCCTTCTCTGCCCCGAATCATGCTGACTTCTCTTTCATCCCACTGTGGACCACAGCAGAAGCTGGCTGAAATTTGGTGCAACAATAATGTAGGCTTTTTGGGTTACATGGAAGACATGAGACATTTGGCAAGGGAGCAGTGGTTGGGGAGCTATTTGTATGGCTGTTCAGACTGCCTCATTTAGCAGCCCTCTGGCTCTAGGTACTCTTGCTGTGTTGGCACTAAAATAATTTCAAACTTAAAAAATAAAGGCTTATGTAATTGATTAAATGTCTCTTCTCCTCTCCTACATTTAATCAATTGCAGGAGCTATTTATTGCTTCATATACTACAAAGCAATAGAGATTAGTACTTCATTAACCTATTCCCTGTTATTTTGATTATATTCTTGCAACACTTTAATAACATAGCACGGAGCACCATTCCCCAGCTTCACTCGGGCATCTTGGGGATGCTTACTTTGTAGTCAGGGGAGGCAGAAAGCAGTGTTTATACTATGAGGCTATAGTCACCACTACTACTTACCTGAGTAAGAGAAGGCATAGCCACATTTCCAAAACCTTGCAGGGAGTCGGCAAGTAGAAGAAAAAATGTTGATGATCAACAATATTTTTTCTGCTGCTTGTGTCTCGAGAGGTCTCAGTGATGAGTTAAAACAATCAATAGCAGGTTTTTTATTTTATTTATATTTTTGAGAGAGCGCGCCATTGCGCCTTTAATTCTTGGCAAGCATCTGAGCCCTGCAGCTCTGCAACAATAGCTGAGTGGCGAGAACATGTCTCCAGCAGTGCGAGAGGTGGCACATTAAAGAAATCCCCCTTAGTGTAATAAACCTGCTCAAGAGAGTGCATTTGTCTGCTGGTGTGGGGGAAGCGCAAGAGGTGCTTGGGCTTGTGATGTCCTTTGATGGAGTGAGAAGGCTGAAGGGGAATTGGTGGGGGGTGGAAGGTGTCATCTCTCTTGCTGTTCATAGTGAGTGAAATTCCCCCATGTAGTGAAGCAACACAGGCTGCTGTGGACCTTGAGGGATGCATAGGCCTTGTATGTACTCTGCACAGAATATAGTAATACTTGTGTTGTAAAGAGGAGCCAAAGTCCCAGACCAGGACCCTGCTGGGCCTAACACTAAGCAAACACAGAATGGACGGGTCCCTGAAGAAGTAAAGAGTGAACTCACTTGGCAAATACCCCTTCAAGAAAACAAACTTTTCAAGCAACTGAAGCTAAATTAGCATCTTCACTAGGCTCTGTCCAACTGTTGGCAGTATTAGCATAAATTTGGCAAGCTGTGGTGATTTTCAGTGGAACTGCTCTGGATTTACATCAGTGCCACAAAGGCGTTAGACCCAGTAGATCACTCCTGTGTAACTCAAGGGGGGAATTTGGCCTGTAAACCCTCCTTTAAATGGCAGGTTTTGCAAGTAATTGGTCTTGTATAAATTTGCTCAGATAACGAATAAATTAGCCTTGTCAATGCAGAATCAGCTTGGTGCTGGTTTCTGTCAATTCTCTGCATGTGGGTGAAACCCGTTGAGCTTCCTACCTGCAAGGAAGCTGTAAACATGTGAAAATGAGCAAATTGAGTGCAACTCTCAGATCAGTTTAGAGTCTCTCAAATGTATTTGGATGACTCTTTTTCATAAAGGCTTTGAGACTTCCTCTGTTTGGCATCTCCCAACTACCCCAATTAGCTTAGGCACTGAAATCATGTGTTTTATGTTGAAGAGGAAGCGCATATGCCGGCCTGAACTCGACTGAGCAGAGCTCACTGCATCCTGTATGGTCCATGCTGTTTGCATTATGATAATATTTGTATGGTATAGGAGGGGAAATGGAAAGGAAGCTTCTGTCCAAGCTTTTTAGACCACAGACTCTCACGCAATTGGTCAATGACAGTCTGAGATGCCTGCTTCATTTTCTGCCACCAGGCTATAGATCTCCAGGTTGTGTAAAGGCCTGGCTATGGGAAAGAACAGCACATGCATATCCCAGTATTTTGTTGCCATCCATTCCCTGTCCTCAGCTCAGTTGCAGCTTTATATGCATTCCCTTTTAGTCTTCCCACCTTCAGTCTTCCCACCAGCATTTCCATGATGCTTAGTCTTCATGCTTGCACTCTTCACTATTTTTAACCAGATCCTTTGCTAGTATATCTCCATAGCTTCCTTGGTTTCAGTGAAGCTTTCCCATTTATACCAAATAATCTAGGTGTGTGAGTATGGTACTTGGGCTCTGTCAGCTTCATCCTGCAAGATACTAAGGAAGCTCAACTCCGACTTATATGAGTACAATAGAATCAGGCCTTGTGTCCTTCGCTGCCTGGGATCTGACCTGCGTCTGTAATAGATTTGTGCAAGCAGGCTAACAAGCAGCCTGAACTGGAGACTAAGAGCTAATGAAAGCCTCAGCTCTGCGGTATATCTCTGCCTCCTCTTTACCCGCGGCATGAGTTGTGAATCAAACAGGCTCCAAATAGCTCCATCCCCAATAATATTCCCAAGAGCACCAATACAATTTAATATAACTCTGCATCAGGATGCCAGGCAATTTAAAAAACTCCAAACCTCTCCCTCCAGCCAAGTCCTATGCTTCCAAGCCACAGCCCTACTTTAAAATATGAGGGGAAAAGAAAGAGAGGAATGTGCCAGTACAGAATGTGTGTTGCGAATTAATCTGTACTAGCACGCTCCTCTCTCTCTTTTCCCCTCGTATTTTGAAAGGGAGCAGTGGCTTGTAAGCAGAAGACTTTGTTGGAGGAAGAGGTCTGAGTTTTTTTTAATTGCCTGCCATCTTGATACAGGGTTTACATTAAATTGTATTGGTGATCTTGGGAATATTATTGGAAGTGGAGCTATTTGGAGCCTGTTCGATTGAATGGTTTTTCCCTCTAGAAAAATGCAGTTTTGTCCCAGCCAAGAGGATTCATGGGAGCATGTTGACTTGGCACACTCTTTGACAGGGCAAATTGAAGATAATTGTTTTGCTTTTATTGGTTTTGATAATAGCCAAACATTTCCATGATGCTGAGAGAAAACAACATTTTGAAAAGGTAAAAAAGTAATTTTGATTAATCAAATGGATGTGGTTTTATCCCAGAGAAATAAACTTCAGTCTTCTTGAATCAAAATGTTTCTAGAATTTCAGTTCCATAGGAAATTTCACCTTTGTTCCAGTTTGGGACACTTGCTTTTAATGGTGGAGTTTTCCACACAACCAATTGCTTTTGCCAGCAGTCTCTGGGTGTTCTGTGTTTGAAGTTGTAAAAAGTGTCTAGAGCACGTGGATTTGTAGACATCAAACTGGATGAAGGTGTGATTTCTAATAAAAGTGCTTAGGGAATTCTCCTACCACTGCCTACTGTGAGGTTTCTTGTGCCTTCCACTTAAGCATCTGTTACTGGCCACTGTGTAAGACAGGGTTAGATTCAGGGTCTGATCCAGAATGATAACTTCTGCAAGTTAGGGCCTGGACATTTAACAGATATAGCCCTACCATGATGTTCATTGCTAGACTCTGCTGCAATGTTACTTCAGGAAAAATCAAGACTAAACCTACACCACTGTAGGTGGAGTGTGTGCATTTTTTTTTTTTTTTTTTTTATCCTAAGAAACACAAAGAGGGTATTGTCAGTTCTCTATCTACCTAGTAGCAAGGCACTGTAATACCCAGAGAGAGCTGGTTGTCAGTCTTCTCCACACATCTGTGTAATTAACACTAGTGTGTAAATATAGTAGAAGTTATACATGTGTTTAATGTATTGTGTGTCCAGGTTCTTAGGCACCCAACTTCCATTGAATGTCAGTGTCATGCTCCTAATTCACTTACTCCCCTTATAGAAACCTACTACAAACGTACGAATTGCTAAATATTGTTTCCCTGTAGTCCTCTGTCAGCATCTACCTTTCAGCTTAGACCTATATTGCAAGATGTTTGTGGCTACTTCTTGTTCTGTATTGATGTACTCCTGGCACTGGAGTTGTGGTCTGACTGGGGCTCCCAGGTGGTAGTGCAATAGAGATAAGTGAGCTAACTCCAGCACCTGATCAGCATTCAGTGTTCTTATGTACTTGGTAGGAAGCACTTAGGATGATAGGATTATAGGAAAGTATGGCTGGAAGGGACCTCACAAGATCATCTAGTACAGCCACCTGCTTGAGGCAGCATCACCCCTGACTAAACCATCTCTGCCAAGTGTATGTCTAACCTACTTCTGAAAGCTTACAAGGGTGCGGATTACACAACTTCTCTAGGTAGCCTATTCCAATGCTTGACCACCCTCAAAGTCAGAAAGTTCCTCCAGATCTCCAGCCTAAATTTCCTCTGCTGCAGCTTGAGGCCATTGCTCCTAGTCTTGTTCTCTACAGCCACAGAGAGGCTTATCTCCAGTCTCTCTATAATTGCCCTTTGGTATTTGAAGACTGTTGTCAAATCCCCCTCAGTCTTCTCTTCTACAGACTGAATAGCCCTAGGTCTTTCACCCTTGTGATAAACTTTCCTTCTCCTAAGCAGATTTTCTTCCAGTGCAGACACTCTTGGTTGTTTCTCACCCACTATGATGAGCGGCACAGTTGTGCAGCATATCCCAGCCACTCCAGTCTGAAGAGAGGATTGTGGGCCAATCTGCTAAACCAGGATTTAACCAAGCGGCAGCCCTTAGCACAGCCATTCTCCTAATGCCCTCTTAAGGAGCCTAACAGCAGAGGCAGCTGCCATCTCCTTCCTTACCCCTTCTCTGTCTTCTCACAGCTCAATGAAATCCTTCTGCTCTGCAGGACGGCATTTTCCATTCTGAAATATGCTCTCTGCCCTCTTCTTGCTACAATGCCTTTTAATTAGGAGCACGCAATGCTCTGGAGGCCACGCTGCTGGCTTTTTGGAAGGGTGTTTTGGAAAGTGATTGCAACTGGATTAAAGTGAAAGGTTAGGCAATTTATTCATTTGGCATTTTCCAAGTGTATTGGATTATTTTATTTTGAAGGAACAAGATAAAATCCTGCTTCTTAGAGGTTATTGATAGGACTAAATCCATTCCTGTGCTACACACATTGGGCATAGTAGCCTTGAAATGCCCCTTCAGCATTGAGAGATGTCAGCCCTGCTGCTAGCTTTGCTTTTTTTCTATATTACAATTTCAGCAAGCAGCCAACTGGAGTATTTCAGTCTGTAGTGCTCTCGTTACTTGCTTCTCAGTTCTTCCTTGCTGCTCCAATATCGGAAACCTCTTCCTCCTGATCTTGGCATGGGAATCACTAATTAGAGGGCCTGAGTGGAGAGTGATTAGAGGCAGAACCCAGGGGAGGTTGTGCATTTGCTGTGCACCTGGAAGCTGGGTTAAGTTCCAGCATATCTAGCACCTCCAGCCTGTTCATATTCAGATCCATAAACAAATTTCCCATGGAGTAGGATTAAGTCTTATTTTGCTGTCATAGAAGATAATGTCTGGGACAGTTGCATCCATGCTTAGATCGATCCTATGCCCAGAGTTTCCATGCAGGGGATATAGATCAGCAGGCCATACCCTATGCCCAACCACTGTGCTCTAGGCCTGGGGGGGCTTGACTCCAATTATCTAGTTAGGTTCTGTTGCCTCTAATTGTTGTACAGGATAATGCCTAAACCAGTGACTCCAGGTAAGAATTCTTCTTGGTGAGGGAAACTAAGCAGAACAGGCTAGATTCAAACCTAAGGTAATTTCCTGCAGTCAGTGATGCATCAGCAGTGTAACAATTTTCCTGAAGTATTTGGAACCCACTACCTGTCGAATGCCACTTTTGACCAGTACCTCCTAAAGGGAGCTATGGTTACTACCACATAGAGCCAGCTACTGTAAATCAGCATAACCCCATTAAAGCCAATAAAATAGACTTGATTTATGTTGGATAAGGTTTTTTTCCCCATTGAGTTTAATGGCCATTGTCACTGGCAGTCTCTCAATTTCAGGATGATCTTTACCATGGCTCATTGATGGGTCTTGAAGTGAAGTAGCTGTCATGCAGGTCTACACGTAATCCCCAGCTACATCGCCATAATAACACCCCCCACCCCCCAAGTACACTGTACCACTATGGCGATGTAGCAGTGAAATCTAACCATGTGCCACATGCATGGCAAAGTAACTGCCTGTACTGCACCATGCTTTAGTACTTCCAAATACTAAAGCATGGTGCTATAGCAAAGTTGCCATATGGCAACGTGTAGACATACCCATAATGTCTGGTCCAGTGAAGTTCGTGTTTGAGGATCACTGATTCAATGTTAGTAATGTTGGCTTCAATAAGGATGTTGGCATTTGTTTAGTGATCTTCCTATTTGATATGGGGGATTTTCCAGAGGTATCATTGGTAATACCTCTCCAGGACAATGTTGAGATGATGACAGTAGGTCACCAACATTTCATGTCCATAGGGGCATGTGGGGATGGTGACTATACAGTAGACCTGGATATTGGTGTCTTCCCTTTGATTACAATGAATAAATACATGCTGAAGCAATTTCCCAGAGACACTTGCACACTGGATCCTGTGCTGGATCGCCTCATCAACATTCATGGTCTGAGGGAAGCAGCTATCAAAGTAGATGTGCTCAAATATCTCTAGGGTCTTTCCCTTATGGTAAATTGGGGATGTGGGTCACATTCATGCCACAGGGATGGCTAATAGAGCATTAATATCATCTGTATTTTGGGAGGAAAACACATTAGAAATTCTGAAGTTGCTTCACTGTAAAGCGGTTCCATCCTTGTGCTGGCTTTTGGGCTAGATTTTTTTTTTTTTTTTTTTTAAGTGTGTGTTGGATGCTAGGCTCTTTTTAACGGGAGCTTTGAGAGATGGAGCACTTGGGGAAATCTGACCCTTGGCAAAATGTCTAACAATGAGTTGAGCAACTGACCTCAGCTAGTGCATGGAGAAATCTGACCCTGCATATTTTTTCATCTAGAATCTTACAAAGAGGTTTTTTAGCTCTTGGATTTACAGTACCTGCATTGCAGATAAATGGCCTATAATCTCATTAAAAGGTGGTGACCACAGATTTCAAGAGTCGACAATAAACTTGTATAAAAGTTTCAAACAAGACTTTATGATAAGAAATTGTTATTTTGAATTCCCATTTCAAATGCCTCCTCTCTCCACTGGCCTACAACATCCTATAGCAGAGACACTTTCCATAGATGCAATAAAGCAACAGGTCAAATAGCCCTGAAGCAGAGCTTTGACAGGCCCAAATAAAGATGCAGGAGGTCAGTTGTCTCTGATCCCCTAGTGGAAGGATTGCAATCTGATTGGGGACATGTTGGATTGATTTTTGTGTTTCACCTTGACAAACTGGGCTCATTTTCTGCGCCCAGAAATGAGTTTATTAGTCTCATCCTAGTCCAGGTCCACATCACAAAAGCCCCAGGTTGTTTGTCATGACTGGCAGTTGCTGCTCAACTCTGTATAGTAGTGAGGGACTCAGCTAAAGACATGCACACTGACAGAGCTGTGTAGGATGTGTTGAGCAAGCACAGGAATGGGGTATTTATTGGCTATCATCCTTAGTTAACAGAGCTTTAAAAAAGGTGAGATAAGTATCATAAGCCACAGTTCATATGACTCATGAAACACAGTGAAGTGCCTAGCTCCCAGAGCTACAAATAGCACCCTACACATGTGACTCTCAGTGTGATGGCTTAGCCATTGCACCACAATGCTGCACCACACTGCTATCTAGAAGCCTGTTAGTTTATAAAGCTATTGGTCTGCACTCATCTTTTATGCTTTCTGCTTTAAAGAATGCTCTGGAGGGTATTGCATTCTTTACATGTTTCCCCACACTTCTAAATATACATGGGCTAGATCCTTAGGGCATAGCTCTGCAGAAATCAGTGGAGTTATACCAATGTATACCAGTTAAAGAGCTGTTCTCGCTAACCATAATGGATTACTTGGGCCTGTTGATTCCAGTTCATGTCAGCTGGAGATCTGGCCCAGTAATCAATTATCGTGTATCCCCTTTTTTCTACCTCTACTTCTCTTCCATGCCATCCTCTGCCCAATAGAGGAGACTGAACAGTACATTTCCATGCTGTTCCTTGCCCAAAACCAGTGTAGTATGGCCTGATCCAGCAAGGTGGTTTGATGTTTACAAATACCAGCAACTGCTACTGATTTCCATAGCATTCTTCCTAAATACAACTATTGTGAGTGGTACCCAGTGAGGTCAGATTCATCTCCATGACTCTTGTCCTCAGTCTAGGCATCAAATTCAGGCCAGGTACAAATAGGCACAACTATTATTGGGTCCACCTGTTATTTGATGTGATGCCCACATCTGATGCAAGTAAGTGGATATGGATATATTACTAGGAAGTATGGAATACTGTGTATCTTCCTGGGTAGGCAGACAACCAGACAAGTAGCACTTAAGAGCAGTATGGAAATTACTGTCATTAGAGCTCTTTAAACCAACCTGAAAGCAGAGTTGTTCCAAAAGATATTCCTTTCCCGTACAGTTGTGTCTACACTAAGCTGCATTTGGTTGAATTTGTCCCAGTGCCTAATGGATATTGTGTAGCTATTTTCAGTACAGTGGTCAAAGTATCACAGCTCAGATTCTACCCTGTTTTGCTACCTTTTGTATGATAGAAAGATGGTTCAGAGGTTAGGGTACTAATCTAAGACTTGGGGAAACTCAGTTCACTTCTCTGCTCTTACAAATTCTGTTATACGATCTTGGACCAGTCACTAAGTCTTGCTGTGACTGACTTCTCCATCTCTAAAGCAGTACTCCCCTACCTCACAGGATCAATATGTTGAAGACCTGGAGGTGCTCAGGTGATGTGTTGATAGGAGCTGCACAAGTACTCTAAACAGAAAGATCCTTGAGTGGGGTTACTCGGCATTATGTTTGGGAACAGCTTGATCAAAGAGAGATTCTAGCTAACAGTTCAGTCTGCTCTTTCACCTTTATCTTGTTTTGACGGGGGGGGGGGGGGGGGAAGGGGGGAGAGAGAGAATCTGTTTGTACTTACTAAGATGCCATATATCCTCTTTTTTCTTCCTAAACTGCATTGACTGTTCCATCTGCTTATTTATCACCCAGAGTTAGAACCCGGATTCCAGTTGGCAACCTGCGTGTTGTGTTGTGGTGGTGTTGTTTTGTTTTAAACAAGGCACTGAAAGATCCAACAAAGCTTTGATACATACAAACTACTTGTAATGCAGCTGTTAAGGCTCTTTCATCATATCCATGAATAAAATGAATTATATTGCTATCAAAATACATTTGATAAATTAAGCTTAATCCTCCTCTATTGCTTTTGGATAGAAAGCCCTTCAAGTGAGAGAGAGGCTCCAAATGACTTTTTATATTAAATGGTTTGAACCTTTGTGCTTCAAAGACCGATGAAAAAGAAAGATTAAATACAAATGCATATAATAATAAAATAAAAAGATCTAGCAATATATAATCAAGTTGTCTCAATGAATTTATCAGCCACTTTTGCTGCTAAAACTTTTGTTCTAATCCAAGGGAAAGGCCCCAGTGAAATGAATTTGGTGTATTCTTGCTTTATAAAAAAAGAGTGCTCATGTCCTGCAATCTTTCCACCTCAAACAATGGACTAGCTTGGTTTGGGATGGGAGTCCTCCACAGGGCATGTAAGTAAAGGGATCCAGCCCACTGACATGATGATAGTCAGGCCTATATTGCAGGAGGTGCCGTCTTTCAGATTCCTTGTTCTGTTACAGTAGAGTGAGAGAGAAGCACCAGCTAAAATCAAGGCCCTGTTATGCTACATATTGGCCATGATGAGAGAGACCCTGTCTCAAGGAAAATATAATCTAAATAAATAAGACAAGGGATGGAAGGTAACACATTAAGTGACTTGTTCCAGGTCACACAACAGGTGGGTGGCAGTCCAGTAAAGATCCCAGCTCTCCTGAATCCTTGTCTACCATCTTATCTACTAGAGCATGCTGTTCTGCATAAATGACTGCAGAGAGCCAGGATCACAGTCTGAAGATACCAGATCATTTCTCACAGGAAGTGAAGATGGTATCTCTATTGCCTTAGTCATGCCCCTGCATTACTGTTCTTCCTTCCCAAGTATCTTCTCATACCATAATTGAATGGACAGTTCTGATTAATTTTCTGTCTCACAACTGTGTCATGTGACATTAGGATCCTTTGGGATTCCATCCTAGAAGTGGCAGCATTTTACTGGAGAGTGAAAGGATCCCTACTTAGCCTGACTCTGCTCAGTAGGGATTTTCTGAGGCTTTTTTAGCCAGTGTTTTACAAGTGCTAAGAGTTTCCTGAATAAATGAAGCTATACTAGGGCTTGTTGCAAAACCCACTGGAATTAAAGGAAAAACTTACAGTTCAGTGGATCTTGTATTAAGGAAGTGCATCCACCCCCCTAACTTTAAGCATGTACTTAAGCCCCTCCCTATTCGGCAAAGCACCTGCTTAAGTCCCTTTGTCTTTAAAGTTAAGCATGTGCTAGGCTGCTTTGTTGATTCACAGCATTCATGCAGTTGGTTTATTATTATTAACCATGATGATTATGATAACAGTAGTAATATAATAATAGCTATTGTTACTAAACCTGGTTTGTTACATCAGGCAATGGGAAACGGTTAAAAGGGTCAGATAACCAGTTTTCTCTGAAGAGACAGTGTACATTAAAGGTATTCTCCTCTTGAAGCCAGAGGCTGGGTCAGTGCAGCTTATCCATACACGGTGGCTTTCTTTTTCAGGCATGCAGTTTCTAATTGCTGAATTCATCAGGAGCAAGGAATACAATTCTGGGTCTTGGCTTCACAATGCAGTACCATAAAGAGTGCAAGTTGCAAGCAGGTATGAAAGTACTTATGCAAGATGAAGAGGAGGGGGAGGAGAAATGCTAGTGAAATAAAATCCTGTTTCCTCTGCAGCCTGTTTCCACTGTGCAGTCAGGACTTCTGCTCCTAAAGAAAAGCTAGAAGGTTGTGCTTACTAAAGGGGTGAGGGGGGGGGGGGGAAACCCTGTTTCACCATATTCACACCCTCATCTTCCTTAGTAATAACTGCAAAGGTTTTGATTCCCTCTTTATGGTGCTCTCTACTTCCAACTAAAATCAAAGAGTGGCAAAGGCAGGCCCTGATACTTCAATCACCTACTTGCAGGTAAGCCCATAGCCTGACTGACTTGTACCGAGTCTGCATGGTGAGAAAATGCACTAACCTCATACTGCAGGATCAAGACCTTTGTTTGTAAGACTGTTTAGGCAGGGATGGTCTCTCACTACGTGTCTAGGGATGTCTTTTATGTTGTTTATCATAATCTTGGTTGCATCCTCTAAACCCCATAGTCCAATTGCTATTACTGTTAATTATATGGCCAGTCTCTATATTACAATCATGCCCACTCTGGACAGAAGTAAGTGAAATGAGATGTACCAGGCACTGCTGATAAGCCCTGCTCTGGTACCCTTTGCAGCCTTGAGTGAATCTCTCTACCCTGTGCCTGCGTTATTAAATGGAGGTGATAGTTATCCATCTCTCCGGCTGGCTAGGCTCTTATTGCAGCCCGCTGAGCTCAGGGCCAGCGATTGCACAGGTCTGTCATGCATTCTGAACACGGGACAGACCCTGTAAATACCCAGTGTTATTTTTAGTGTCCCTGGAGAAGCGAGCGAAGGAGCTTTGACTCCAAACTGGGTGGTAAGGAGAGGAATCATAGCTTCTTCACAGAGAATTAATTCCCTCGGGGGACTCCTCCCAGCCTTTCTTCTGGGGGAAAAAATGCCAGAACCTTTGTGGGGGGGGAAAAAAGATCCTAAACAAGTAGCAAGAAGAGCCAGGGCCTTGTTGCACCTTGCACTGGGAGCCGCTCAACTGCTGATGGGTGGCGGTGCTAGGTGGAGTTTGGAGCAGTTGTGTGTTCAGGCTGGCAGGTAAGACTGAGAAGTAAGAATCCCCCTCACCTCCCATACGGGCTCCCCCCACCCCTCCCCACCTTGCTTGTGCCTGCCTGTGCTGTCTCCCAGAGGAGCAGGCAGGGAGGAGTCAGCCTGCCTGCCCCACCGCTGCTCTCTCCCTGCTGAGCCAGCCCCGAGAGCGGCAGGCGTCCCTGGAGAAGCCAGCGAAGCAGCTTTGAGTCCAAACGGGATCATAGGGAGAGGGACTAGCGGGTTTATAGAAAATGTGGGTGGGAAGGGACCTCAGGAGGTCGCATCTAGTCCAACCCCCTGCTCCAAGCAGGACCAGCCCCAACTAGATCATCTTAAAAACCTCCAGGGAGGTTAACCCTGCGCTGCCTGCGCCCCGGGACAGACACAGGCACGGGGGTCCGGCACGGGGGCAGGGGGCAGCCGGCGTGTTGTCCCCCTCGAGGCGGCAGCCTGCAGACGGGCACCAGG
>NW_005842483.1:803760-807220 GCF_000455745.1 Alligator sinensis
GGCACGCCCCGCCCCCCGGCCGCGGCCGCCGCCGGCCCGGAGGAGCTGCGCGGAGAGGTCCGGCAGGTGACCCTCAGGAGGAGCAAGACCAACGAGGGCTTGGGCTTCAGCATCCGCGGCGGGTCGGAGCACGGCGTGGGCATCTACGTGTCCCTGGTGGAGCCGGGCTCCCTAGCCGAGAAGGAAGGGCTGAGGGTGGGAGACCAGATCCTGACCGTCAACGACAAGCCGCTGGACAAAGTGACCCACGCCGAAGCGGTCAAGGTAGGTCCCTCAGGAGGAGCAAGACCAACGAGGGCTTGGGCTTCAGCATCCGCGGCGGGTCGGAGCACGGCGTGGGCATCTACGTGTCCCTGGTGGAGCCGGGCTCCCTAGCCGAGAAGGAAGGGCTGAGGGTGGGAGACCAGATCCTGACCGTCAACGACAAGCCGCTGGACAAAGTGACCCACGCCGAAGCGGTCAAGGTAGGTGCGCGCTTCTTCAGCTCCCCTTCTTTGCCTCCCAGCCAGCTGGCACCCTCTCACTGTCTTCTCCCGCGTAACCATCCGGGGAACCGAGTGGGGTTGAGTGTGGGGAAAGAGCCGTAGACCAGTGAAGCCCCCTGGCCATTTTTTTCTCTGGGGTACAGGCATGTAACTAGGTGACCCCGCTGTGGTGCTGACCCTGATTTGCACCAAGAGATCAAAATCAGACTTATCTGAAGTTGGGACAGTGTAAAAAACAAAACAAAACAACGGCATTGGCTGTGTACGAAGGCAAGCCAGCCACTTGAACACCAAGATTATAATAAAGGATCATGACAGAAAATGTGTGATATACATACTATTCATAGAGCACGCACAGCAGCTTCACATACTTTGTGGTGATGGGCAGTATAATTATTCCGCTCTCTGAAAAGTCTGGCAAGGTTGATGTAGATCTCCCCACAGTAAACTCTGATCACTGCAATGCCCCTGGTAAAGCATTCTTCACAACCTTCCTGGGAGGTAGAGCAGTACCATCTTCCTACATTGCATATGGGCAACTGAGGTACAGATAAACTAGGTGACTGGTCTAAGTTCACAAAGAAAATCCATGCCTGAGTCAGAAACTAAACCCAGGTCTGCCAATTCCCTTACCCATCAAATTAGGTTATCTCTATCCATACATAAGGAAACTGAGACAGGGGGATTCACTCCCCGAGACCAAACAATTGTGGAGGCACAAAGAGATCCAAAGTCTCGTTTCTTACTACTGGATCAAAGTGAAAAAGAGAACAGCTACACAACTACATTGCAAGCTCTTCAGGGACAGTCTCTTATAGGAACACAGCACAGTAGCTCCCTTCAATCCACCTCTAAGAGTTACTCTAATACAAATAGTAAATTACAATAGCAATGGTACTTTTTAATTAAAGATCTATCAGCCAGGGGTTGAAGTAGCTCAGGTGTTGGAGATTTTTAGAAGGATTTTCTCACCTGCAGTTCACTATTCTGAACTGAACTGAAGCTAGTGTAACGATAAATTGTTGCCATCTGACATCAAGGTGGCCTTGTGGATTGATTTGGTATCTCATTCCAAAGATACCCTGCAGCAACATAGTTGGCAATCAGTCAAGAGGCCAAGAGGGTCTGGTGAGCCATGGAGTGGGACCCTTAGGATTAACGAATATTGGATGTCTGGGGAAGGGGGCATCAAAGAACAGAAAGTTGATTTGCAGTTGTCAATAGTTTCATTCTGAAAAAAAAATTGAGACACTTTGATTCCCAGTTCACTCAGTTGGCCCCATTCACTAATACTGTATTTAGGGTCTTGCTTACTCCTGCTAGTAATGCAAGTGATGCCAAAGGGGATGTCCAGATGAGGAAGAATCACTTGCATAAGAGTTTACAGGATCAAGCCCATCATTTTCCAATAATCAGTCCTGCCCCTTCCTCTCACTTTTAAATTTCAGGCAAAATAATTCGTTCTAGGCTGAAAACTAGGCATAAATAATCTCAGGACCACTGGTTTTATTGTTTGTTTGCTTCCTCCTCCCCTTTCCCTCATTTAAAAATGTTGGCTTTGTTTTCTTCTTTAATTATAGGACAATAAAACTGGATGTTTATGGTTTAATGTGATATTTTGTGCTGTGAACATTGAAATAAAATGTGTTAAAAGATGTGGTGGTTAGAGATGGGAAATGAATGTCAGAAAGCCTCAGGTCTAGTCAAAGCTCTGCCACTGACTTAACCTGGTGTCCTTCACTAATTCACATAACATCTGTGTCTCAGGGCACCCACTGATAAAGTGAAGGGAATAATTTCCACCTTCCTCACAAGGTTGTTTTGAGGCACTCTGTTAGTTAATCGTTGCATAAAGCACTTGAAACTCCCTGTGCAAAAATTACTATGATATATAGAGCTTTTTGCCAATGGGTTATTCCATAACGTGATCTGACTCTGGTGTTTCAAAATGATGTGGAAACAAAAGAATAGCTCACAAGTTGTTTAGCCATGAGCTGGAATTTTGTTGAAGAAACAGGTTTATCACATGCTCAGCTGTTGTGGCATCTCCCAGGGCTCTTGTGATGTGTGGGATCAAGATGGATTTTTATAAGATGCTTTCAGGTCCTTAGGGAGCTTCCAGACCTTTATTAAAAGGGAGCCAGAGAATGATTTACACAGCTGATGATAATTTCTCTGGAGATTTTAAAATTGAATCAAAACCATGCATTTGGTGGTGGAAGTGTTTCTCCTGGGGGAGGGGAGGGGAGGAGGAGAAACCAAGACAATGCAAGGCTTTCAAGGTTTCATTCAAATAATCACAGGGGACTGTTCAAAATGCACCACTGATGTCTATGGTGTACACACATGATTAGGAATGTACTTCACACCTCCCCCCACCCTTTTGATTGTGGCATTGCAGGGTGTTGGTGTCTGTACCATTTGAGCTGCAATGGCACGGTGAGCTAAGGATGTTCTTCTTCCCCAAACTCCCACTGGAATCAAAGAGATCAAATGCAGTTCTGGTGTAATCATATGCAACTCCACTGAAGTCAGCTATCTGCATTCTGTTGCTCTGTTGTTCCACAGCAAACCTGGAAATCTTCTTTCCTGTCAGTTAATTGATGCTGGATATACACCAGCATAGATGAGGGCAGAATTTGGTCTAATGGGCTTGCACCAGGGCTAATTTTGGCCCTTGCAGTTTTGGATGCACAAGGAATCTGAGATCATAGACAAAGAAGTGTGTGTGCTTGTTCTTCCTAAGAGTTAGGGCCACGCTGGTACAAAATGTGAACTGACTTTAGTACTAGTTAAGAGCTCTTGGTACAAAAGCATAAATAGTTCTATAACAAGAATCCCTGTGCTCTGTTCCGTCCATACATTTGTTTTAAACCACTGAGTACTGTAAACTCTCCCTCTAAATCTGTCTGATCAAAGTGCACTTACCATTTCTATACAAGAGGGTTTAGTCTGGCTCTCCACACATCTAAAAA